>NC_070581.1:33994074-34039074 GCF_027409825.1 Scomber japonicus | reverse complement strand
TCTGTCCATCTTTCCTTCCTTCTTTCCCTCCCTCCTTCCTTCTGTCCTTCGTCCCTCTCTCCCTCCCTCACTCCTCTCCTACTCTTCCTTCTACTCCTACTGCTCCTTCCTCTCCCTCCTCCTCTCTCTCTCCTATTCCTCCTTTCCCTCTCCTTCCTCCTCCTCTCCTCTCCTTCCTCCTCTCTCTCCTCTCGCTCTCTCCTTCCCCCTCCTCTCTTCCTCTTCTCCCTCCTCTCCCCCTCTCCCTTCTCCTCCTCCTCTCCCTCTCCTTCCTCCTCCTCTTCTTCTTCCTCTCCCTCATCCTCCTCCTCTCCTCCTTCCTCTTCCTCCTCTCCTTCCTCTCTGTGCTTCCTTCTCTTATTCCTCCCTCCTCTCCTTATCTCCTCCTCTCCCTCTTCCTTCCCTCTCCCTCTCCCTCTCTTTCCTCCTCTCCTCTGTGTCCTCATCTCCCCCACTTCCTCTTCTCCTTCCTCCCTCCTCCTCTTCTCCTCCCACCCCTCCTCTCTCTCCTTCCTCCTCCTCCTCCTCTGAACATGAGCACATAGTGTTTGCCGTGTAATGAAATCCAAACAGTGTTGAGGCAGCTCAGATAATAATAATAATAATAATAATAATAATAATAATAATAATAATAATAATAATAATAATAAAGAGCAGCATCAGGTTTGACTTTAATAAGAAGCAGAAACATGTCTAATAAAATATAAACTATGAATCAGAATCTCGGTTGTTGTGATTCTTTGTTTAATGTGTTTTATATTAGAATCATTATTTTATTAGAACGGAGCTCAAAGCTTCTTTGTCTCATATCTGGTTCATACTCTCCTCCATCAGGTTCACTTTAAAGGGTTAACATGTCCTCCTCTCTTTCTTTCTCATCTTCCTCCTCTCTTTCTTTCTCATCTTCCTCCTCTCTTCCTTTCTCCTCTTCCTCCTCTGTCTTTCTCCTCTTCCTCTCTTTCTCCTCCTCCCTCTCTTTCTCCTCACTCTCTTTCTCCTCTTCCTCTTCCTCCTCTCTTTCTTCCTCCTCTTCATCCTTCCTTTCTCCTCTTCCTCTCTTTCTCCTCTTCCTCTCTTTCTCCTCTTCTTCCCTCCTCCCTCTCTTTCTCCTCTCTTTCTTTCTCATCTTCCTCCCTTTATCTTTCCTTCTCCTTTTCCTCCTCTTTATTTATCCCCTTCTTCCTTTCTCCTCTTCCTCCTCTCCTCTCCTTCCTTTCTTTCTTTTCCTCTTCCTCCTCTCTTTCTTCCTCCTCTTCCTCCTCTCTTTCTTCCTCCTCTTCCTCTTCTCCCTCCTCCTCCTCTCTTCCTTCCTCCTCTTCCTCTTCTCCCTCCTCCTCCTCTCTTCCTTCCTCCTCTTCCTCTTCTCCCTCCTCCTCCTCTCTTCCTTTCTCCTCTCTTTCTTTCCCCTCTTCCTCCTCTCTTTCTTTCTCATCTTCCCCCTCTCTTTCTTTCTCCTCTTCCTCCACTTCTTCTTTCTCATCTTCTTCCTCCCTTTCTTTCTCCTCTTTCTCCTCTTTCTCCTCTTCCTCCTCTCTTTCTCCTGTTCCTTTTTTCTTTCTCCTCTTCCTCCTCTTCCTTTCTCCTCTTCCTCCTCTCTCTCTTCTCTTCCTCCTCTTCTTCCTCTTTCTTCCCCCTCTTCCTCCTCCTCTATTTCTTTCTCCTCTCCTTCTTCCTCCCTTTCTCTTCCTTCTCTTTTTCCTCCTCTTTACTTATCCTCTTCTTCCTCCTCTTCCTCCTCCCTTTATCTTTCTTTCTCCTCTCTTCCCCCTTTTACCCCTCTTTCTTTCCCCTTTTACTCCTCTCTTTCTTTCTCCCCTTCCTCCTTTCTTTCTTTATCCTCTTCCTCCTCTCTTTCCTTCTCCTTCTCCTTTCTTTCTTCCTCCCTTTCTTTCCCTTCTTCCTCCTCTCTCCTAGTTTTTAATATATGTATGTATTGCTCATCTTCAGTTATTGATCATTAATCTGAAACTACAGAAACAGTCTGATGAAACAGAGACAGAGCGGCTCCTCTTCCACACACACACACACACACACACACACACACACACACACACACACACACACACACACACACACACACACACACACACACACACACAGAAATCTGACTTCCTCGTTAAGACTTCTGAAGGTTAATTAGTGACACGTTTGTTATTTGAATCAAAGCTGAAACATGAAACATGAGAAGAAACGAAATGTTCCTTTAAAATCAGCTGCAGACCCAAGAGAGAGTAAACTGTGCAACGACAAATCAAAAGAAGAAGAAGAAGAAGAAGAAGAAGAAGAAGAAGAAGAAGAAGAAGAAGGAGAAGAAGGAGAAGAAGAAGCTGGGAGGTGAAAGACAAGAAACAAACAATCTCTTTCTTCTTTTCTTTCCAAACCAAAAACTTAACAAAGAGCCTCCAGTGATTTAAACATGAAGAATGACATTTTCTCTGGGTCTTCCCTCCTCCTCTCCTTCCCTCCTTTCCTCCTCCCCTTCCCTCCTCTCCTCCTCCTCTCCTCTCCTCTTCCTCCTCCTCTCCTCAAAATAGAAACACTAGAAATCAGTCAAACACCTGAAAGCCAAGGAAGCACTTTTCTCTTCCTTCCTTCTTTCTTTCCTTTCCTTTCCTTCCTTCCTTCCTTCCTTCCTTCCTCCTACCTTCCATCCATCCTTCCTTCCCTCTTTCCTCCTTCCCTCCTTTCCTAACTTCCTTCCTTGACTCGAGCACACCAGGAGGGTTAAAAAACTTTTCTTTTAGCAAGAAGACCTTCCTTCTTTCCTTCCTTCTTTCCGTAATTCCTTCCTTCCCTCCTTCCGTCCTACCTTCTTTCCTTCCTTCCTTTCTTCTGTCCTACCTCCCTTCCTTCCTTCCTTCCTTCCTCTCCAACATGACAAACACTCAACAAATCACCATAAAGCAAAAAGATCTTTGTTCATTCCTTCATTCCTTCCTTCCTTCCTTCCTTCCTTCCTTCCTTCCTTCCTTCCTTAATTCATTCCTTCCGTCCTACCTCCTTTCCTTCCTTCCTTTCTTCTGTCCTACCTCCCTTCCTCCCTTCCTTCCTCTCCAACATGACAAACACTCAACAAATCACCATACAGCAAAAAGATCTTCCTTCATTCATTCATTCCTTCCTTCCTTCCTTCCTTCCTTCCTTCCTTCCTTCCTTCCTTCCTTCCTTCCTACCTCCTTTCCTTCCTTCCTTTCTTCTGTCCTACCTCCCTTCCTTCCTTCCTTCCTTCCTTCCTTCCTTCCTCTCCAACATGACAAACACTCAATAAATCACCATAAAGCAAAAAGATCTTTGTTCATTCATTCATTCCTTCCTTCATTCCTTCCTTCCTTCCTTCCTTCCTTCCTACCTCCTTTCCTTCCTTCCTTTCTTCTGTCCTACCTCCCTTCCTTCCTTCCTTCCTCTCCAACATGACAAACACTCAACAAATCACCATAAAGCAAAAAGACCTTCGTTCGTTCATTCATTCATTCCTTCCTTCCTTCCGTCCTACCTCCTTTCCTTCCTTTCTTTCTTCTGTCCTACCTCCCTTCCTTCCTTCCTTCCTTCCTTCCTTCCTTCCTTCCTCTCCAACATGACAAACACTCAACAAATCACCATAAAGCAAAAAGATCTTTGTTCATTCATTCATTCATTCCTTCCTTCATTCCTTCCTTCCTACCTCCTTTCCTTACTACCTCCTTTCCTTCCTTCCTTTCTTCTGTCCTACCTTCTGTCCTACCTCCCTTCCTCCCTTCCTTCCTTCCTTCCTTCCTTCCTTCCTTCCTTCCTCTCCAACATGACAAACACTCAACAAATCACCATAAAGCAAAAAGATCTTTGTTCATTCCTTCCTTCCTTCGCTCCTTCCGTCCTATCTCCTTTCCTTCCTTCCTTTCTTCTGTCCTACCTTCTGTCCTACCTACCTTCCTTCCTTCCTTCCTTCCTCTCCAACATGACAAACACTCAACAAATCACCATAAAGCAAAAAGACCTTCTTTCTTTCATTCTTTCCTTTCTTCCTTCCTTCCCTCCTTTCCTTTCCTTCCTTCCTTTCCTTCCTTCCTTCCTCTCCAACATGACAACCACTCAGTGCATCAGCGTATAAACCAGCAGCAGCAGCAGCAGCTTTGTATGTTCTGGTCCTTACCTTCTTCAGCTGTCCGCTCCTCGTCCCTACGAAGACGACGGTGTGTTCTCCGTAGGTGTAGGCGGCCACGGCTCCCATCCCCTCGGTCCGGTCCTCGTACAGCGGGTAACCCTCGATCACGTGAAGACCTCCCAGCGGCTGGTTCAACACCAGGCCGCAGAAATCATCTCCGATCTGCTTCGGCTGCATGAGACAGGAAAAAAGAAAGAAAGAAAGAAGGGATGAATTAATTAATGAAGCGGACTGGCCCTTTAATTCAGGAGAGATTAAACGATGCTGCAGCAGATAGGGGGCTAAAGGAAAGGAGGAAGGCAAGAAGGACACAGGAAAGGAGGGAGAAGGAAGGAAGGAAAGGAGGGAATGAAGGAAGGGAGGAGGAGAATAAGAAGGAAGGAAGGTAGAGAGGAAGAAGGAAGGAAGGAAGGAAGAAGGAAAGAAGAGAGGAAGAAGAAAGAAAATGAGGAATGAAGGAAGGGGGGACAGAAGGAAAGAAAGAGAGAAAGGGGGAGAAAGGAAAAGAGGAAGGCAAGAAGGACACAGAAAAGGAGGGAGAAGGAAGGAAGGAAAGGAGGGAATGAAGGAAGGGAGGAGGAGAAGAAGAAGGAAGGAAGGAAGGAAGGTAGAGAGGAAGAAGGAAGGAAGGAAGGAAGAAGGAAAGAAGAGAGGAAGAAGAAAGAAAATGAGGAATGAAGGAAGGGGGGACAGAAGGAAAGAAAGAGAGAAAGGGGGAGAAAGGAAAAGAGGAAGGCAAGAAGGACACAGAAAAGGAGGGAGAAGGAAGGAAGGAAAGGAGGGAATGAAGGAAGGGAGGAGGAGAAGAAGAAGGAAGGAAGGAAGGAAGGAAGGTAGAGAGGAAGAAGGAAGGAAGGAAGGAAGAAGGAAAGAAGAGAGGAAGAAGAAAGAAAATGAGGAATGAAGGAAGGGGGGACAGAAGGAAAGAAAGAGAGAAAGGGGGAGAAAGGAAAAGAGGAAGGCAAGAAGGACACAGAAAAGGAGGGAGAAGGAAGGAAGGAAAGGAGGGAAGGAAGGGAGGGAAGGAAGGAAGAAGGAAGGGCAGAAGGGAGGAAGAAGGAAGGAAGGAATGGAGGTAGGAAGAAGGAAGGAAGGAGGAGAGGAAGAAGGGTGGACAGAAGGAAAGAAAGAGAGAAAGAGGGAGAAAGGAAAGAAGGGATTAATTAATGAAGAGGACTGGCCCTTTAAATCAGGAGAGATTAAATGATGCTGCAGCAGATAGAAGAAGAAGATTGTAGTTTCTGGTTTTATAAAAGTCTGTTCAAACTGATTCAGGAGGCCTCTCACTGCCAATAATCTCAGTTTTTACTCTTTAAAAGGTATAAAGTTTAAATTCATGAAGGTTTTTACACTTTTAAAACTTTCCCACTGCCTAAAAATGTGATTTTAAAGTTAGTGTTGGATCAGAAGCAGCAGACGGCCCAGCTGGAAAACTTAAATGAAGATAAAATTATTTGATTATGAGACTTTATTCTGTCATATTCGAGAAAAGCTTTAAATACTACATTACCCATGAGCCTCAGCTGCCAGTTAAAAGGTGTTAAATTAGTACCATGGATGTATTATAAGAGCTGACAGAGCAGCCGATCAGCTGATTTCTCCCCTAGTGGTCACTCTTGGTATTGCAGCTGCAGCCCAAACAGCATTGTCTACATAGACCTCCATTATAACTGCTGACGTCATCACAATGTAAAGTCTGTGGGCCGAGCAGGAAACACTACTGAGCATGTGCAGTAGGACGGATAGGGCGCCACCAGTCAGCCAGTGGTCACTCTTGGTATTGCAGCTGCAGCCCAAACAGCATTGTCTCCATAGACCTCCATTATTATAAAAGTCTGTTAAACTGCTGACTGGATCCATTCTGACTCTTTATGTTCTGAACTGTTGATCCATGGAGGTTTTATATTTGTTAAACTTTCCTCGAGACGTCATCACAATGTAAAGTCTGTGGGCCGACTAGATTCTAGTTTCCAGCTGATTAAACAATGTCAATAAAAATCTACACACTGCTCCTTTAACTGAAATAAAATACTTCATGTTCAGTGTCAAACTTTAACATATTACCTTGTTTCTTACTATTAAATTAAATAAAACCTATCAAAGAATGAATTTAGTTATTATAAATATGTGTGTAGTTTTGTCTTTTGTATAAAATCAGTAAGTACGACCCCTCAGATTTACCTGGTGACCCTTTTGAGGGCCCCGACCCTTAGGTTGGGAACCACTGGACTAAACTAACTGCATATAAAGTAGAGATGATCAATTCTGACTCTTTATGTTCTGAGCTTTTGATCCATGGAGGTTTTAAATTTGTTAAACTTTCCTCGAGCCCAGAAAAAGAACATTTTAAAAAACTATGACATCATCACAATGTAAAGTCTGTGGGCCGAGTAGAGAAACACTACTGAGCATGTGCAGTGGAGCCGAATAACGTGGAAGCAAACTCAGAACATAGAAACCTTTTTTTTTTGGTCGAGGACTGAATGGACGCCGATTTCAGTCCAGTATCAGCTCTTATAATACATCCTCAGTCTAGTATTCTGGTTTCAGCCACTAGGAGGCGCTCTGAGCTTCAGTAAAGCACCTCCACCTTGTGTTAGGGAAGGAAGATGGTAGGAACAAGGGAAGGAAGGAAGGAAAGAAGGGAGTGAGGAAGGAAAGGAGGAAAAGCGGGAGGGAAGGAGAAAGGAAGGAAAGAAAGGAGGGGGGAAGGAAGGAAGGTAGGTAGGTAGGAGGGAAAGGAAAAGAGGAAGGACAGAGGAAAGAAGGAATGAAGATGGTAGGAACAAGGGAAGGAAGGAAGGAAGGAAAGAAATGAGGGAGGGAGGAAAGAAGAAGGAAGGAAAGGAGGGAGGAAGAAGGAAGGAAAGGAGGGAGGAAGAAGGAAGGAAATGAGAGAGGAAGAAGGAAGGAAAGGAGGGAGGAAAGGAAAGAAGGAAAGAAATGAGGGAGGGAGGAAGGAAGAAGGAAGAAGGAAGGTAGGAAGGTAGGAGGGAGTCTAGTATTCTGGTTTCAGCCACTAGGAGGAAGTAGATTTAAACTTTTTTAGGTGTTTATGAGCCGACTGCAGACATTTACTGAACCAAGAGAGAAGAGAGAAATACATAATGTTTATTTATTGATTCACTGATTCAGTTAACCCTCCTGTTGTGCTCAGGTCAAGGAAGGAAGGAAGGAAGGAAATGAGGAAGGAATGAAGGAAAGGAGGAAAGAGGAAGGAAGGAATTGGGGACATAAGGAAGGAAGGGAGGAAAAGAGGGAGGAAGGAAGGAAGGAAATGAGGAAGGAAGGAAGTGAGAAAAAAAGAAATGAGGAAGGAGGGAAGGAAGTAATGAAGAAAGGAAGGAAGGAGGAAAAGAGGAAGGAAGTAAAGAGAGAAGGAAGGAAGTGAGGAACAGTCAAAAGAGATGGGGTCAATTTGATCCGGGAGCACAACAGGAGGGTTAATAAGATGAGAACAGACATAGAGCAGAATATTCTCTCTCCAGTAGATTATGATTCCAGACACTAACTCATCATCATCATCATCATCATCATCATCATCATCATCATCATCCTGTGGAGTCATGTGACGATCGAATCTTTAACATGTTGGTATTGAGGGCAGGAAGTTAAAAAGTTAAAATATAGAGGAGAGATGATTTGAACCCAGTCAGCATTCAGACAGTCAGAGAGTGAATGTAGAGCAGACCGCGCCTGTTTACACACACACACACACACACACACACACACACACAGACATAGAGACACAGACACACACACACACACACACATACAGAGAGACACAGAGACACACACACACACAGAGACAGAGACACACACACACACACACACACACACACACACACACACACACAGAGAGACACACACACACACACACACACACACACACACACAGAGAGACAGAGACACACACACACACACACACACAGAGACACACACACACACACACACACACACAGAGACACAGAGACACAGAGACACACACACACACAGAGACACACACACACACACACACACACACACACACACACACACACACACACACACACACACACACACACACACACACACACAGAGAGACACACAGACACACACACACACACACAGACACACACACACACACACACACACACTGAATTGAACAGAAAGTGTGTTTGAGTAGAAGTGCTGACTCTTTAATTATTATCTCTTTGCTGCACTAACACACACACACACACTCTCTTATTATATATTATATATTATTATATGTCTATCACAACTGCAACCATCAGCTTTAGTTTCCAATTATAAAATGACTAAAATCACTTTATTCTATCTTTTAAATCTTTTGAGTTATTTCTAAAGTTCTGATTCCAGTTTCCTTCCTCCTTTCCTCTGTCCTTCTTTCCTTCCTCTTTTCCTTTCTCCCTCCTTCTCTCTTTCCTTTCTTCCTCCCTCCTTTCCTTCCTTCCTCCCTCCCTCCTTCCTTCCTTCTTCCTACCTCCTTTCCTTTCTTCTTCCTCTCTTCCTTCTTTCCTACCTCCTTTCCTTCCTCTTCTTCCTCCCTCCTTTCCTTTCTTCTTCCTCTTCCTTCCATCCTTCCTCTCTTCCTTCTTCCTCCCTTCCTTCCTCCCTCCCCTCCTTTCCTTCTTTCTTCCTCACTTCCTTCCTCCCTTCTGTCCTTTCCTTCTTCTCTTCCTTCCTTCCTCCCTCCCTCCTTTCCTTCCTTCCTACTCCTTTCCTTCCCTCCTTTCCTTTCCTTCCTTCCTTCCTCCCTCCCTTCCTTCCTTCCTCCCTCTTTTCCTTCCTTCCCTCCTTTCCTTTCTTCCTTCACAAGAGGACAACAGGAGGTTTTAACCATTTTCTGTCGTTTTAGACCCTATAAAACGAGTTGATGAATCTAAAATAATGATTAGTTTCATATTTCACTTCATCCTGATGAGTCTGAACAACGACATCATCCTGTGTGTGTGTGTGTGTGTGTGTGTGTGTGTGTGTGTGTGTGTGTGTGTGTGTGTGTGTGTGTGTGTGTGTGTTTATACTGGAGAGGAAAAGTCCCTAAAAAGTTCAGTTTACACAGAAATGAACCTTTTGTTTCATATGATAAATAATAACGCTGCTAAATAAAGTGTTTTATAATCTCACGTTAAAGGCCGGATGTTTGACTCAGAAACATAAAAACTAGAAAGTAGAAAACTATAATAAGGAATAAAGAAGTTGAGCTTTTAAGAATGTTTATCGTGTAACAGAAAAAGAAGAAAAGAAAAAAAGAAGAAAAAGAAAAAAGAAGAAAAACCACATTTCATATCTGAGTCTTGAACTGATCCGAGTAAAAACTGCTGCTGAGTCTCAGAGTTTAGTTTCCTCCCTGTTCTGTGATGCATCAAGAAGCTTTAACCCGCTAATGACAGGGTGTTAGCCAACCTCTGTGTGTGTGTGTGTGTGTGTGTGTGTGTGTGTGTGTGTGTGTGTGTGTGTGTGTGTGTGTGTGTGTGTGTGTGCAGACCCTGTAATAACCCTGCTCCTCCCTCGTCTATACACAGTAACATACAGAAATATGCAGCTAGCTGGAGGTCGGGTGGGGCTGCGTGTATGTTTAGCAGCACCCATCAGCACCCACCGAACATCTGGACAGCTGTGCAGCACCGGGAGAAGCTGCTGCTGCTGGGTCAAACATGCACCCATAGGTTCCTCTAGTCCTTTATTAGTCCCTCAGTGGCAGCAAGTGGACAGTAATACAAGTGGTATGAGTGGTAATATAGCAGATAGATGTATTATAAGAGATGAAGCTGGAGCCAAAATGGCGTCCAGTCAGGACCATAATGGGGCTTTTCCATTATATAGCTGAGAAACTGGTGAAACATGCACCCATAGGTTCCTTTAGTCCTTTATTAGTCCCTCAACGGCAGCAAGTGGACAGTAATATAAGAGCAACAATTAAGTATAAAGATAATAACAGTCAGAAATATGTAGTAATATTAATATTGAGTGGTAATATAGCAGATAGATGTATTATAAGAGATGCAACTGGAGCCAAAATGGCGTCCAGTCAGGACCGTAATGGGGCTTTTCCACTAAACAGCTGAGAAACTGGTGAAACATGGACACATAGATTTGGTTTGTGTTTCCACTCGGGATAGTTCCTGGTACCTTCTGCTTTTTTAAGTATTTGCTCTGCCGAGGTTCAGCGTTGCTATGACGACCCCACTCACGTTGAGGAGGAACTATAGTAATAGAAAAGCTCGTTCCTGGTACCAAACCAAAACCGAGTCAAGCTGAGTCGAGTAGTGCTAGAACTGTATACATCACAAAAACATGTTTTTCTAGTTTCCAGGTTTAATTCCATGTTATTCGGCTCCACTGCACATGCTCAGTAGGGTTTCTCCACTCGGCCCACAGACTTTACATTGTGATGATGTCACAGGTTTTTAAATCTTCTTTTCTCATCTCGAGGAAAGTTTAACAAATATAAAACCTCCATGGATCAACACAGTCATAATTGATCCTGTCAGCATTTTTATGCTGCTGCTAAAATTTCGTTGTATTGTTTTATCAGTGCAATGACTATGAACTATCTGTCTTACATGCAGTTAGTTTAGTCCAGTGGTTCCCAACCTAAGGGTCGGGCCCCTCAAAAGGGTCACCAGGTAAATCTGAGGGGTCGTGCTCAATTATTTTATACAAGAGACAAAACTACACACATATTTATAATAATTTAATTAATTATTTGATAGGCTTTATTTTCATGAAGTATTTTATATCAGTTAAAGGAGCAGTGTGTAGAGTTTTATTGACATTCATACGTTTGTTTTAATTAGTGTTTAATCAGCTGGAAACTGGAGTCTCGTCGGCCCACAGACTTTACATTGTGATGACGTCAGCAGTTATAATGGAGGTCTATGGAGACAATGCTGTTTGGGCTGCAGCTGCAATACCAAGAGTGACCACTGGGGAGAAATCAGCTCTGTCAGCTCTTATAATACATCCATGGTTGCTTTGGACTCCGCCATGTGTCACTTGTGGTCGTTGCCATGGCGATGAATTTGCAAAGGGGGGGGGGGGGGGGTGGAGCTTTTAAAGGAGCGTGAGGATTTCAAATATTAACGATGTTTCTGCAGAGTGACTGAATCTACCTTTAACTGTGAGACACACACACACACACACACACACACACAAGTGAAAGAACAAACACACACACACACATACATAGAGAGACACACACACACATAAATGAAAAACACAAACACACACACACTGTCACAGAGGACAGATTGTTACATGTTGTGCAGACAGGCGGCCTGCTGGTGACGCTTAATGAAAAACAAGACTGGAACACACACACACACACACACACACACACACACACACACACACACACTAACAAACACAAACAGGACGTGCACATTGTCATATTCCATCCTAACATGCATGAACACACACACACACACCCTGCTGTCTATGATAAAAGAAGGAGGTCAGAGCCTGGACACTAACCCCGCCCCCCTCCCCCCTCCCCCCTCCCCCTCCCTTTCACACACACACACACACACACACACACACACACACACACACACACACACACACACACTACAGTAGCATGGGTCATTAGCTTATATTTCATCACTTTCATCAGTGTGTGGCTGATTGGGTGTGATTGGTTAGTTAGTTAGGTTGGTTGGTTGATTTGCCCCCCCCCCCCGCCACCTTCACACACACACACACACACACACACACACACACACACACACACACACACACACGAACACACACACACACACACAAACTCTTTGCATCCCATTCCCCCCCAAAAAAAAATCCAAGCCCAGCCTCCTGAACTCGTCTCCTGGCGGGTTTCCCTGCCCCGTTGCCATGGTTACCACTGCAGGCCATTACCGCCATGAATAAGAACATCATCTACCCCCCGACCTGAAATAACCCCACTGCAGACACACACACACACACACACACACACACACACACACACACAGTCATGTCTCGGCTCCGTTTAAACGCTGCTTCTTAATAAATTACCTTTTAATTATTCATGGAAACACATTATAATGTACTTAAAGGTTTGTAGTAGTGTGTGTGTGTGTGTGTGTGTGTGTGTGTGTTTTAATTATAATATTTTAAGAGCATGTTTTTCCAGCCTTCACTACGTTTAAATGTGTGTGTTTGAGGGTGAAGACTTGCTTTAAGTGTGAGGTTAAGCTGTGATGCTGACAGGTTTTGGTTGGAGGCGAAAGGGAAGCATAATGTCAACGAGAGTCCTTACAAATACAGATAGACAGGCGCGTGTGTGTGTGTGTGTGTGTGTGTGTGTGTGTGTGTGTGTGTGTGTGTGTGTAGTAGCCTGCAGGCAGCCTCCGGCCAAAACGATAAACAGAATCCACACACACACACACACACACACACACACACACACACACACACACACAGAGCCACAGGAACAAAGACGAGGTTTCAATCCGTCTCTTTTCTTTTTTTTTTTTTCATGTCGCTGCTGCTTTTCATTTATTCTGACAAACATCTTCACTTCCTGTTTACCAGCCGAACCTCTTTGAGTCTCACCAAACAACTAAATGATCTATTACTGTGTTTTATTACTGATAAATTAATAACCTAAAGTCGAGCTCGTGGTTCATTTTTTTTTCATCTGTGCTCCGGTTACAGAGATTATCAGGCAAAAATCCTGCAGCTTTTCAAAATAAAAGTTCATCTGCGAGTGCATGAGTGTCTGCCAGGATCCACATGACATAAATATCATCATCACAGTGTGAACATGAAGGTTTTTGTACCAATCTACTCCACTCAGACTCCAGAGCTACGACATCAGCTCAGACTGACCCTTCAAAATAAAAGTCAAAGCAGAAACTAGCCGACTTTTATAGACTTTCACGGCTAACTGCATCCCAGAAACTTGCACATCAGTTTGTAAGAAATATTCAGACTTTTTCCACAAATGCAACTTCTTCCTCAAAATATTCCTTCCTTCCCTTTTCTTTTTCTTGAAGCATTGCGACTGTATTCTCTAAATATTGTGACTTATTTCACGCATTATTAAAGCTTTTTATTTGCAATATGTCAACTACTTCTTTAAAGACTACAATGTTATTATTTAACCTTAAATTAGCTTTAAATTAGCCTTAAAGTAGCTGTAAAGTAGCTCTAAATTCACCTTAAATTCGCCTTAAATTAGCCTTACAGTAGCTTTAAATTAGCCTTAAATTCGCCTTAAATTAGCTTTAAATTAGCCTTAAATTCACCTTAAATTCGCCTTAAATTAGCCTTACAGTAGCTTTAAATTAGCCTTAAATTCACCTTAAATTCGCCTTAAATTAGCCTTACAGTAGCTTTAAATTAGCCTTAAATCAGCCTTTAATTAGCCTTAAAGTAGCTTTAAATCCGCCTTAAAGTAGCTTTAAAGTAGCTTTAAAATTAGCCTTAAATTAGCCTTAAATTAGCCTTAAAGTAGCTTTAGATTAGCCTTAAAGTAGCCTTAAAGTAGCTTTAAATTAGCCTTAAAGTAGCTTTAGATTAGCCTTAAAGTAGCCTTAAAGTAGCTTTAAATTAGCCTTAAAGTAGCTTTAAATTAGCCTTAAAGTAGCTTTAAATTAGCCTTAAAGTAGCTTTAAAGTAGCTTTAAATTATTTCTTAAATTAGCCAACAACGCATCGTAACTTCCTGACAGTCATAAAGAATCAGAGGAAGTCGTGTTTGTCTGAATCATCAAACACATCAGTAACAACGTGAACGCTGTTTTAACCAAAGCATGCTCGGGCTGTAACTGACCGTGTGGATGCAGGGCAGCTCCTTGTTGAGTAACCACGGTAACGAGAGTCGGCCCTCGCCGCGGTAACAGGAGCGGATCCTCTCCCTCATGGCCAGGTTGATGTTGTGCAGAGTGAAGAGACAGAGGACCGTCTCTCTGGGAGGGTTCGAGCGGTTCTTCTGACCCTGGAAACACACAGCAGAGTGAGAAGTCTCAACTATAGAACATCAAATACATTTATCATTTATCATTTATCGATTAGTGATTAGTGATTATTGATTAGTGATTAGTGATTATATTTAAAACTAATCTACGTCTGAACAAGTCGGATAGTGAGTTATAAGTCATGACACGATAAGGAAAAGGCAAAGAGTAAAAGAAAAGATGGAAACAGATTTAAAGAGGATAAAATTCAACCGAAAAAAGAAAGAAAGGCCAGAAGGAAGGAAGGAAAGGAAGGAGGGAGGGAGGGAAGGAAGGAAGGAAGGAAATGAGGAAGGAAATAAGGAAGGAAATAAGGAAGGACGGAAGGAAGGAAGGAAGAGAAAGAACGGAAGGAAAGAAAGGAAGGAAGGAAGAGTGAAAGAGAAAGAAAGAAAGAAAGGAAGGAAGGAAGGAAGGAAGGAAGGGAGGAAAGAATAAGGAAGGAAGGAAGGAAGACAATGAAAGGAAGGAAGGACGGAAGAGTGAAAGAGATAGAAAGGAAGGAAGAAAATGAAAAGGAAGGAAGGAAGAAAGTGAAAAGGAAAGAAAGGAAGGAAGAGAGAAAAAAGGAAGGAAAGAAGGAAAGAGTGAAAGAGAAAGAAAGGAAGGAAGAAAGTGAAAAGGAAAGGAAGGAAGGAAGGAAGGAGGGAAGAGTAAAAGAGAAAGAGAAAGAAAGGAAGGAAGGAAGGAGTGAAAGAAAGAAAGGAAGGAAGGAAGAGAGAAAAAAGAAAGAAAGAAAGAAAGTGAAAAGGAAGGAAGAGAAAGAACAGAAGGAAGAGTGAAAGAGAAAGAGAAAGAGAAAGGAAGGAAGTAAGGAAAGAGTGAAAGAGAAAGGAAGGAAGAAAGTGAGAAAAAAGAAAGAAAGAAAGAAAGGAAAGAAGGAAGGAAAGAGTGAAAGAGAAACAAACAAAGAAAGAAAAAAGACAAAGAAAGAGAGATAGAAAAACAATGAATAAAAGAAAAAACAAACTACAGAAAGAGAAGATAAATGAAAAGATGAACACAAGAAGATAGACAGATGATGAACAGATGAAGAACTGAAGCCTAACCCTAACCCTGATGATGTAGAGAAGAAAAGAAGAACAGAAGAACAGAAGAACAGAAGAAGAACAGAAGAAGAAGAACAGAAGAAGAACAGAAGAAGAACAGAAGAAGAACAGAAGAAGAAGAGAAGAAGAACAGAAGAAGAAGAACAGAAGAAGAAGAGAAGAAGAAGAGAAGAAGAAGAACAGAAGAAGAAGAACAGAAGAAGAAGAACAGAAGAAGAAGAGAAGAAGAAGAACAGAAGAAGAAGAACAGAAGAAGAACAGAAGAAGAACAGAAGAAGAACAGAAGAAGAAGAACAGAAGAAGAAGAACAGAAGAAGAACAGGAGAAGAACAGAAGAAGACGAAGAAGAACAGAAGAAGAACAGAAGAAGAACAGAAGAAGAACAGAAGAAGAAGAACAGAAGAACAGAAGAAGAAGAGCAGAAGAAGAAGAACAGAAGAAGAAGAAGAACAGAAGAAGAAGAAGAAGAATAGAGAGAAGAACAGAAGAAGAAGAAAAAGAAGAAGAACAGAGTTAGAACAGAAGAAGAAGAAGAAGAACAGAAGAAGAACAGAAGAAGAAGAAGAACAGCGGTAGAACAGAAGAAGAACAGAAGAGCAGAAGAAGAACAGAGGTAGAACAGAAGAAGAAGAAGAAGAGCAGAAGAAGAACAGAGGTAGAACAGAAGAAGAACAGAAGAAGAAGAACAGAAGAAGAGAAGAAGAAGAAGAACAGAAGAAGAACAGAAGAAGAAGAAGAACAGAAGAAGAACAGAAGAAGAACAGAAGAAGAAGAACAGAAGAAGAAGAACAGAAGAGCAGAGGTAGAACAGAAGAAGAAGAACAGAAGAGCAGAAGAAGAAGAAGAACAGAAGAAGAAGAAGAACAGAAGAAGAAGAAGAACAGAAGAAGAAGAAGAAGAACAGAAGAAGAACAGAGGTAGAACAGAAGAAGAAGAAGAACAGAAGAAGAAGAAGAACAGAAGAAGAACAGAAGAAGAAGAACAGAAGAAGAAGAAGAAGAACAGAAGAAGAACAGAAGAAGAAGAAGAAGAACAGAAGAAGAACAGAAGAACAGAAGAAGAAGAACACATGTAGACGATGTTCCCAGCTGACCTGAGAGAAGACGACAAACAGCACGTCATCGTCCTCGTTGAGTCCCAGAGCCTGAGCCAGTCTGCGTCCTGGTTTCTGTCTGAAGGCGGCCTGGACCAGCCGGTACTCCACGCCGTCCTTCGTGCATCCTAACGGGAACTCCACGTACGAGTAGAACTCCGTGTCGTTGGAGCACATCCTCACGATCTTAGACGTGAAGAACTTCTCGCTGCCGGCGTCCATCTGGGTGAGCTGCGTGTCCAGCTGCAGCGTCAGGAAGTAGACGTAGGTCCTGCTGGAGAAGCCGTAGACGTAGTAGATGTCGAAGGCGGGGTAGAGGGACAGCGTGTCCGACGGGATTTTAATCTGAGAGGAAACAAACTCGTCCTGATAGACCAGCGAGAACATGTTCACGCTCTCCTCGTCCGCCACCAGCTTCCTGCTCGACAGCGTCGGGAAGTATTCGGACTTCCCGTCGATGGCGGCGCCGATGAACAGGCGGCTTCCTCCTTTCACCGGCTTCTTCCTCTTCGGGTCGGACGTCCAGTCGTCCTCGCCGACCACCACGCCTGAGAGGGAGAGGAAGAGGGGGAGGAGGGGGAGAGGAAGAGGAGGAAGAGGAGAGGAGGAGGAGGAGGAGGGAGAGGAAGAAGAGAGGAGGAGGAGGGAGAAGAGGAGAGGGAAGAGGAGAGGAAGAGGATGAGGAAGAGGAGGAAGAGGGAGAGGAAGAGGAGGAGGAGAGGAAGAGGAAGAGGGAGAGGAAGAGGAAAAGGAGAGGAAGAGGGGAAGAGGAGAGGGAGAGGAGGGGAGAGGAGGAGGAGGGAGAGGAAGAGGAAGAGGAGGAGGAGGAGGAGGAGGAGGAGGAGGGAGAGGAAGAAGAGAGGAGGAGGAGGGAGAGGAGGAGGAGGAGGAAGAAGAGGAGGAGGAGAGGAGGAGGAGGGAGAGGAAGAGGAGGAGGGAGAGGAGAGGAGAGGAGAGGAGGAAGAAGAGGAGGAGGAGAGGAGGAGGAGGGAGAGGAAGAGTAGGAAGAGGGAGAGGAGGAGGAGAGGAAGAAGAGAGGAGGAGGAAGAGGGAGAGGGAGAGGAAGAAGAGAGGAAGAAGAGAGGAGAGGAAGAGAAGGAGGAGAGGAAGAGGGAGAGGAGAGGAAGAGGGAGAGGAGAGGAAGAGGGAAAGGAGAGGAAGAGGAGGAGGAAGAGGAAGAGGAGGAAGAGAAGAGGAGAGGAGAGGAGGAGGGGGAGAGAAGAGGAAGAGGAAGAGGAGAGGAAGAAGAGGAGGAAGACGGAGAGAAGAGGAAGAGGAAGAGGAAGAGGAGAGGAAGAAGGAGACACGAGTTTATTTAAGGGTTCATAAGGGCTGATTTAAGGTGGATTTACAGTTAATTTGCCTCAAATTTGACGCAAATTTAAGGCGGATTTAAGGTGAATTTGAGGCGAATGTAAGGTGGATTTGAGGTGAATTTAAGGTCAACATGAGGCTACTTTAAGACTAATTTAAGGCTACTTTAAGAAATATAAAATAATCTGCTTGGAACAATAAAGTGTCAGCAAAAGAAGAAGCTTAAGTTACCTCTTAAAAATCCTTAAAATTCAATTCAATCTTTATTTATAAAGCTCCCAATCACAACAGAAGTTATGTGGAGACAGTTTCACACAGAAGAAGTCTAGACTGAACTCAATTACATCTGCTCATTAAATATTAAATCATACTGTATATAAATAATTACATCTCATCATTAAATATTAAATCATACTGTATATAAATAAAACCCTTAATAGCTTATTTCCATGCTGATAAATTAACATATAACATATCTTTCTTGTCTTATTTCATCCAACAGATGTAAAAACTGTAATTCATCAGTTTCCTGACAAACAAACAGGCTGAAAAAAAAAAAACACACAGATTTATTTTTTGGCTGTCAATCATCGTCCGTTTCCTCCTGACAGACGGCGAGCGGGGAACTACGGCAGCTGATTGGGAACAAAAAGCCTCTAAATATTTTGACAGGCAGACGGATGATTGACAGCTGCAGGTTGGAAACGTTTCTCTGAAGTCTGACGGAAACACTCGAGCTTTGTTTCTGTTTCTGGGAGGAAAATTAACCAAAACCTGACATGATATCAGTAGGAAGTGAGGCTCAAAGGGGTGTTGTCATGGAGACGGCAGTAAGGCTAATTTAAGGTTAATTTAATGTTAATTTAAGCAGTGAGACAGGTTAATTAGAGCTCATTTAAGATTAATTCAAAGCTAATTTAAGACTACTTAAAGGCTAATTTAAGGCTACGTTAAGCCTGATTTAAGGTTAATTTAAGGCTACTTTAAGGCTAATGTAAGGCTACTTTAAAGCTACTGAAAGGCTAATGTAAGGCTACGTTAAGCCTGATTTAAGGTTAATTTAAGGCTACCTTAAGGTTACTTTAAGGCTAATGTAAGGCTACTTTAAAACTACTTTAAAGCTACTTTAAAGCTACTTTAAGGCTAATGTAAGGCTACTTTAAAACTACTTAAAGGCTAGTATAAGGCTACTTAAAGGCTAGTATAAGGCTACTTTAAGGCTCCTTTAAAGCTACTTTAAGGCTACTTTAAGGCTACTTTAAAGCTACTTTAAGGCTAATTTAGGGCTCCTTTAAGGCTACTTTAGGGCTACTTTAAGGCTACTTTAGGGCTACTTTAAGGCTACTTTAAGGCTACTTTAAGGCTCCTTTAAAGCTACTTTAAGGCTACTTTAAAGCTACTTTAAGGCTACTTTAGGGCTATTTTAAGGCTACTTTAAGGCTAATTTAAGGCTACTTTAAAGTTACTTTAAGGCTACTTTAAAGCTACTTTAAGGCTACTTTAGGGCTATTTTAAGGCTACTTTAAGGCTAATTTAAGGCTACTTTAAGGCTACTTTAGGGCTACTTTAGGGCTATTTTAAGGCTACTTTAAGGCTACTTTAAGGCTAATTTAAAGCTACTTTAAGGCTAATTTAAAGCTAATTTAAGGCTACTTTAAGGCTAATTTAAAGCTACTTTAAGGCTAATTTAAGGCTACGTTATAGCTACTTTAAGGCTACTTTAAGGCTAATTTAAAGCTACTTTAAGGCTAATTTAAAGCTACTTTAAGGCTAATTTAAGGCTACTTTAAGGCTAATGTAAAGCTACTTTAAAGCTACTTTAAGGCTACTTTAAGGGTGTTTCTTACAAGTGTTTCTGACCCTGCCCCCCTCTCTGCCCCCCCTCCCAGCCTTACCTGCCATCCCATCAGCCTCCCTAGCCTCCCTGCCCCCCTCTGCCCCCCCGCCCAGCCTTACCTGCCATCCCATCAGCCTCCCTAGCCTCCCTGCCCCCCTCTGCCCCCCCGCCCAGCCTTACCTGCCATCCCATCAGCCTCTCTGGCCCCAGACAGGTAGTGCTCCTTGCGGTGATGCGGCTCTCCCAGTTTGAAGAGATCTTCCAGTCTGAGGAACTGACACACTCCCTGCCAGATGGAGCCGCACGCCACCAGTCTGTTCCCAGTATAATCCACCAGTAACAGCTTATTCACGTTGTCTGAGGACTCCAGTCTGAGGACACACACACAGGCAGGCAGGTGAGACAGGTGAGCAGGTAGACAGGTGAGCAGGTAGACAGGTGAGACAGGTGAGCAGGTAGACAGGTGAACAGGTAGACAGGTGAGACAGGTGAGCAGGTAGACAGGTGAACAGGTAGACAGGTGAGACAGGTGAGCAGGTAGACAGGTGAACAGGTTGATAGGTAGACAGGTGAGCAGGTAGACAGGTGAGACAGGTGAGACAGGTGAGCAAGCAGACAGGTACACAGGTGAGACAGGTGAGACAGGTGAGACAGGTGAGCAGTTAGACAGGTGAACAGGTAGACAGGTGAGCAGGTAGACAGGTGAGCAGTTAGACAGGTGAACAGGTAGACAGGTGAGCAGGTAGACAGGTGAGCAGTTAGACAGGTGAGCAGGTTGACAGGTAGACAGATGAGCAGGTAGACAGGTGAGCAGTTTGAGACAGGTGAGCAGGTAGACAGGTGAGACATGTGGGTCAATATTTGGATAATTTTTCTGCTTCTAGTTCAAACCAGCTGAGACACAAGAGATCAAACAGGCTATTTATATCGATGACATCATGATCTGATATCGATGACATCATGATCAGTCAGGCTGCTTATATCGATGACATCATGATCTGATATCGATGACATCATGATCAATCAGGCTGTTTATATCGATGACATCATGATCAGTCAGGCTATTTATATCGATGACATCATGATCTGATATCGATGACATCATGATCAGTCAGGCTGTTTATATCGATGACATCATGATCAGTCAGGCTGTTTATATCGATGACATCATGATCAGTCAGGCTGTTTATATCGATGACATCATGATCAGTCAGGCTGTTTATATCGATGACATCATGATCAGTCAGGCTGTTTATATCGATGACATCATGATCAGTCAAGCTGTTTATATCGATGACATCATGATCAGACAGGCCGTTTATATCGATGACATCATGATCAGTCAGGCTGTTTATACCGATGACATCATGATCTGATATCGATGACATCATGATCAGTCGGGCTGTTTATATCGATGACATCATGATCTGATATCGATGACATATGACATCCTCCTCTAATAAACCAGAGTAAAATAATCTCTGATCAAAGATTTGTATTATTTAGAAGAATTTATTTTCCATTGAAAACATAAAAGTTTAGTGTGATGACAAACGGTCTCCATGGCAACCTGTCTCACTTCAGAGAGCGTCAGATGTGTTAGTCATGTTTTTAGTTCACAACACTCTTCGGTGTGTTGACAGCGTTAGACAGGTAGACAGGAAGACAGGTAGATAGGTAGACAGGTAGATAGGAAGACAGGTAGACAGGTAGACAGGAAGACAGGTAGACAGGTAGACAGGTAGATAGGAAGACAGGTAGATAGGTAGACAGGTAGACAGGTAAATGTTTAGTGTCTAAAGTGATGAGTCAGGTAAAGTGTGAGACAGGTAAATAATCAGACAGACCTGTGTGTGCAGTGAGACAGGTGTAGCAGACAGGTGAGCAAACAGACAGGTGAGCAAACAGACAGGTGAAGCAGACAAACAGGTTAACAGTGAGACAGGTGTAGCAGTGAGACAGACAGGTGAGCAGACAGACAGGTAAAGCAGTGAGACAGACCTGTATGTGCAGTGAGACAGGTTAGCAGACAGACAGGTGAACAGTGAGACAGACAGGTGAGCAGATAGACAGGCGAAGCAGACAGACAGGTAAAGCAGTGAGACAGATGAACTGTGAGACAGGTGAGCAGACAGACAGGTGTAGCAGACAGACAGGTGTAGCAGTGAGACAGGTGAGCAGACAGACAGGTGTGTAGCAGACAGACAGGTGTAGCAGTGAGCAGACAGACAGGTGTAGCAGTGAGCAGACAGACAGGTGAGCAGTGAGCAGACAGACAGGTGAGCAGACAGACAGGTGAGCAGACAGACAGGTGAGCAGACAGACAGGTGTGTAGCAGTGAGACAGACAGGTGAGCAGACAGACAGGTGTAGCAGTGAGCAGACAGACAGGTGTAGCAGTGAGACAGACCTGTGAGCGCAGGCCCTGACGCTGGGCGGAGGGTAACACTTGGCGTTGTCCTCCACCGGTCCGGTCATGTGACTCCTCAGCTCCGTCAGATTGGCCGAGAGCTTCAGGACGCGGTTCACGGCGCCGACGAAGACCTCGCCCGTCCTCCGGTGGACGGTCAGGTGAGTCAGAGAGGTATCGAACGCCCGGTACACCGCCCTGCTGGACGCCAGGGAGGGGGGGAGGGGGGGACCCGCAGGGGCAGAGAGGAGGGGGGAGGAGAGGAGGAGGAGGGAGAGGAGGAGGAAGAGGAGGAGAGGAGAGGAAGAGGAGGAGGAGGGGAGCATGGTGGACAGAGAGGAGGAGGAGGAGGAGGAGAGGATGGAGGGATAGAGGAGGAGAGGAGGGGAGGAGGAGGAGGAGAGAAGAGCTGCTGCAGGTCTGATGAAGGTGAGCTTCAACGGGACATGACTGCAGAGAGAGAGAGAGAGAGAGAGAGGAAAGGGTTAACTACGGCAGCCTGAGAGGGACATTTATAACTATACAGCACATTATATAACATTATAACTCATTATTTAAGCTTCCTGTCGTCCTCCTGACTGTTCCTTCTTTCCTCCCTTCCTTCGTTCCTTCCTTCCTTTTCTTTCCTTTCTCCCTTCCTCCCTCCATCCCCCTTTCTTCCTTCCATCTGTCCTTCCTCCCTTTCTTGCTTCCTTCCTCCCTCCCTCCCTCCCTTCCTTCTTCCTCACTTCATTCCCTCATTTTCTTTCCTTCCCTCCCTCCCTCCTTTCCCTCCCTTCCTTCCTTCTTTCCTTTCCTCCCTTCCTCCTCCCTTCCTTCCTTCCCTCCCTCTTTCCTTTCTTCCTTCCTCCCTCTCTTCTTTTTTCCTTCCTTCTTCCCTCCCCTCCTACCTCCCTTCCTTCCTTCTTTCCTTTCCTCCCTTCCTTCCACCCTCCTTTCCTTCCTCCTACATCCCCTCCTTCCTTCTTTTCTCCCTCCCCTCCTTCCTTCTTTCCTTTCCTCCCTTCTTTCCACCCTCCTTTCCTCCCTTCACTCCCTCCTTCCTTCTTTCCTCCCTCCCCTCCTTCCTTCTTTCCTTTCCTCCCTTCCTTCCACCCTCCTTTCCTTCCTTCATCCCTCATTTCCTCCCTTCCTTCTTCCTCCCTTCCTTCCTTGACTCGAGGTTAACATCTACAGCTACTAGAATATCTTTACTATTTCAGCAGATTATTTATTTCACCATGTTTAACATCATGATCTATAAATAAAAAAATCAATAAAAGCAGAAACATTTCAACCTTGGACAATAAAAACTGAGCGGAGTGAGACTTCAACAAAAAAAGTCTACTGTAAGGCTAATTTAAAGCTTTATAAGACTACTTTCAGGCAGTGGAAACACCTTAGCAACCACCTTAGCAACCACCTTAGCCACACCCTTAGCAACCACCTTAGCAACCACCTTAGCCACACCCTTAGCAACCACCTTAGCCACACCCTTAGCAACCAACATTCCGGAACACTCAGCTCTAGCTTCAGAGCTTTGACCGTGTTTATTATTATCATCTGACATCAGAACAGGATGTAAATGACAGGAAATCACTTCATTTAACAAAATAAAAGACTTCCAACGGACGTTTAACCAAAACTACGATATCACAAACGACATCTCGCTTCAGAAATATGAAAGTTTCAGAAAGATATTTAAACCTCTGACATCAGAACAGGATGTAAACGACAGGAAATCACTTCATTTAACAAAATAAAAGACTTCCAACGGACGTTTAACCAAAACTACGATATCTCAACGACATCTCGCTTCAGAAATATGAAAGTTTTAGAAAGATATTTAAACCTCTGACATCAGAACAGGATATAAATGACAGGAAATCACTTCATTTAACAAAATAAAAGACTTCCAACGGACGTTTAACCAAAACTACGATATCTCAACGACATCTCGCTTCAGAAATATGAAAGTTTTAGAAAGATATTTAAACCTCTGACATTAGCATATAGTACAGGGGTGTCAAACATGCGGCCTGTGGGCCAGAACCGGCCCACCGAGGGGTCCAATCCGGCCCACTTTCCTTCCTGTGTTTCCTTCCTACCTTCCTTTTTTCCTTTCTTCCTTCCTTTTTTTCTTTCTTCCTTCTGTCTTTCCTTCCTTCCTTTCATCTGTCCTTCCTACCTTCCTTTATTCCTTCCGTCTGTCTGTCTTTCCTTCCTTCCTTCCTTCCATCTGTCCTTCCTACCTTCCTTTTTTCCTTCCTTCTATCTGTCCTTCCTTCCTTCCTTTCATCTGTCCTTCCTACCTTCCTTTTTTCCTTACTTCTGTCTGTCTTTCCTTCCTTCCTTCCCGTCTTATTTCCTTCCTTCCTTCCTTCCTTCCCGTCTTATTTCCTTCCCGTCTTATTTCCTTCCTTCCTTCCTTCCTTCCCGTCTTATTTCCTTCCTTCCTTCCTTCCTTCCCGTCTTATTTCCTTCCTTCCTTCCTTCCTTCCTTCCCGTCTTATTTCCTTCCTTCCTTCCTTCCTTCCTTCCTTCCTGTCTTCCTTCCTTCCTTCCTTCCCGTCTTCCTTCCTTCCTTCCTTCCTTCCCTCCATCTTTTTAATGATACGGCCCACATGAGATCAAATTGGTCTGTATGTGGCCCTTGAATGAAAATGAGTTTGACTCCTCTGATATACTGTAGTATAAACTCTCTAATACATTATATTTTAGACAAGTTTTCTTCTTTAATTTCCTTTTTTTCCATCCGACTATAACACACATTCACACTTTCACACTTTCACACATTCCAGAAACCATCGTAATAATATTAATGTTTCTTTCCGTTCTTTAAGATATAAACATTCGGTGGTGTAATAATAACTCTCCAGCTGGTGCCGTTAAATCATAGCAGGAGAAAGATGACACGATGAGACTTTAAATAATAATAAAAAGGTCAGAAAACTGTGAGAAGCAGCTCGTCTGTTTAAATAAAAACCTAAAAATGTGAAGATATTAAATAAACTGTCATATCTCCAGTTCAGTAGAGTTTACATAAAGGCTGAAATAAAAAAATAAAGACTTCAGACTTTATTTATAAGGCATTTCTCATCATTAGTGTTTTATATGGTAAAAAAAAAACTAACAAAAAATTAATTTGATTTGCCAATTATTGATAATCAGTTCATGGTTTCAGTTGAAAAAGACTGAAAATATTAATTGTTTTATTATTAGATTAAATATCTTCCTGCAGCATCGTCTCATTTATAGTTTATAGATGTAAAAACAGAAATAATCATTAATATTACCGACTGTTCCTTCTTTCCTTCCTCCCTCCTTACTCCTTCCTTCCTTACTTCCTTCCTTCCTTCCTCTTTTCCTTCCTCTTTTCGTCCTTACTCCTTTCTTCCTTCCTCCTTTCCTTCCTCTTTTTGTCCTTACTCCTTTCCTTCCTTACTTCCTTCCTTCCTTCCACCTTTCCTTCCTCTTTTCGTCCTTACTCCTTTCCTTCCTTACTTCCTTCCTTCCTTCCTCTTTTCATCCTTACTCCTTTCCTTCCTTACTTCCTTCCTTCCTTCCTTCCTTTCTTCCATCCTTCCACCTTTCCTTCCTCTTTTCGTCCTTACTCCTTTCCTTCCTTACTTCTCTCCTAAATTCCTTCCTCTTTTCGCCATTACTCGTTTCCTTCCTTACTTCCTTCCTTCCTCCCTTCCTCCTTTCCTTCCTTCCTTCTGCTATTTATCAGATATCAGTCAGAGTTCAACCTGAGGAGCTTTAAAACCTGCAAAAAGCTCTCACACATAACCAGGTTTCCTCTGAGTGTAGAGATTAGGTGTGTGTGTGTGTGTGTGTGTGTGTGTGTGTGTGTGTGTGTGTGTGTGTGTGTGTGTGTGTGTGTGTGTGTGTGTGTGCGTGTATTGATCTGTTTCCGTCTGTCTTCTCACTGATTCTCTCATAAAGCTTCAGCAGCTCTGGAGGGAAACTTCACTCTCATCACGCTGGCAGCCTTTCCTCCTCTGTTTGGGTTTGACTGACAGCTCCGATTACACACACACACTCACTCACACACACTCTCTCACACACACACACACACACACACAGAAACATCAAAACTCTCGGCTCAAACCGGACGTTTTCATTTTAATCTGTCAGGCTTCTGGCTCGTAAACGCAACAAGATGGAGGATTTCTGCTTGTGTGTGTGTGTGTGTGTGTGTGTGTGTGTGTGTGTGTGTGTGTGTGTGTGTGTGTGTGTGTGTGTGTGTGTGTGTGTGTGTGTGTGTGTGTGTGTCTCAGAGGGAATTGAACCCTGGACTAGAGCAGCTCTTCTCATCACACTGCTGGTTTCTCAGCTCGGAAGAATTAAATCAATGAGAGAAACTGAACCAGCTTCTACTTCCTCCTCCTGTCTTTACTTCCTCTTCTTCTTCTTCTGTGGTTTTTATACATCACATGTCTCTGTTTTTAGTTTCAGTTTTTATACGAGGCTGAATTCACACATCACTACTGTTATTATTCAGATTCAGAGTCAAACATCAGATGCTCTCTGTTATAATATAATAAATATGACCATAGAGTAGAGTAGAGTAGAGTAGAGTAGAGTAGAGGAGAGGAGAGGAGAGGAGAGTACAGTAGAGTACAGTAGAGTAGAGTACAGTAGAGTAGAAAAGAGTAGAGTAGAGTAGAGTAGAGGAGAGGAGAGGAGAGGAGAGTACAGTAGAGTACAGTAGAGTAGAGTACAGTAGAGTAGAAAAGAGTAGAGTAGAGTAGAGTAGAGTAGAGTAGAGGAGAGGAGAGGAGAGTACAGTAGAGTAGAAAAGAGTAGAGTAGAGTACAGTAGAGTAGAGTAGAGTAGAGTAGAGTAGAGTAGAGTAGAGTAGAGGAGAGGAGAGGAGAGTACAGTACAGTACAGTACAGTACAGTACAGTAGAGTACAGTAGAGTAGAGTACAGTAGAGTAGAAAAGAGTAGAGTAGAGTACAGTACAGTAGAGTAGAGTACAGTACAGTAGAGTACAGTAGAGTAGAGTACAGTAGAGTAGAGTAGAATAGAGTAGAGTACAGTACAGTACAGTAGAATAGAGTAGAGTAGAGTACAGTAGAGTACAGTACAGTACAGTAGAGTACAGTACAGTAGAGTAGAGTACAGTAGAGTACAGTAGAGTACAGTGGAGTACAGTAGTAGAATAGTAGAGAACAGGTTTATGAAGCATCTCTGACTCTCAGTGAGGAGTGAGATGTCGCTGTTTTACAACACTGAACCACAAAATCCATGATGTCATACTTCTCTTACATAATCTATAATACAATATAATCTATAATATAATATAATATGATATAATCTAGTATAGTATAATATAATCTATAATATAATATGATATAATCTAGTACAGTATAATATAATCTATAATATAATATGATATAATCTAGTATAGTATAATATAATCTATAATATAATATAATATAATGAACCCTGCAGTCAGCCTGTATGTACATCACAGAGCCAGAGAGACTGACTGACTGTGTATTAAAGTATATTGAGGCGTAATGAGAGTCAGCTGTGAGAGAGGAGCTGATAATAAAGCAGCATGGAGCCCATATGTTACCCAGCGAGCAGCGAGCCTCACCTTTAACTTCCCCTGCTGCTAGCCTGGCTTCCTACACCAGCAGGAAACCAGCAGGAAACCAACAGGAAACCAGCCTGCCTTCCTACACCAGCAGGAAACCAGCAGGAAACCAGCAGCCTTCCTACACCAGCAGGAAACCAGCAGGAAACCAGCAGCCTTCCTACACCAGCAGGAAACCAGCAGGAAACCAGCAGCCTTCCTACACCAGCAGGAAACCAGCAGGAAACCAGCAGGAAACCAGCAGCCTTACTACACCAGCAGGAAACCAGCAGCCTTCCTAAACCAGCAGGAAACAAGCAGGAAACCAGCAGCCTTCCTAAACCAGCAGGAAACCAGCAGCCTTCCTAAACCAGCAGGAAACAAGCAGGAAACCAGCAGCCTTCCTACACCAGCAGGAAACAAGCAGGAAACCAGCAGGAAACCAGCAGCCTTCCTAAACCAGCAGGAAACCAGCAGCCTTCCTACACCAGCAGGAAACCAGCAGCCTTCCTAAACCAGCAGGAAACCAGCAGCCTTCCTAAACCAGCAGGAAACCAGCAGCCTTCCTAAACCAGCAGGAAACAAGCAGGAAACCAGCAGCCTTCCTACACCAGCAGGAAACCAGCAGGAAACCAGCAGCCTTCCTACACCAGCAGGAAACCAGCAGCCTTCCTACACCAGGAGGAAACCAGCAGGAAACCAGCAGCCTTCCTACACCAGCAGGAAACCAGCAGGAAACCAGCAGGAAACCAGCAGGAAACCAGCAGCCTTCCTACACCAGCAGGAAACCAGCAGGAAACCAGCAGCCTTCCTACACCAGCAGGAAACCAGCAGCCTTCCTAAACCAGCAGGAAACCAGCAGCCTTCCTACACCAGCAGGAAACCAGCAGGAAACCAGCAGGAAACCAGCAGGAAACCAGCAGGAAACCAGCAGCCTTCTTACACCAGCAGGAAACCAGCAGGAAACCAGCAGCCTTCCTACACCAGCAGGAAACCAGCAGCCTTCCTACACCAGCAGGAAACCAGCAGGAAACCAGCAGCCTTCCTACACCAGGAGGAAACCAGCAGCCTTCCTACACCAGCAGGAAACAAGCAGGAAACCAGCAGCCTTCCTACACCAGCAGGAAACCAGCAGGAAACCAGCAGCCTTCCTACACCAGCAGGAAACCAGCAGCCTTCCTACACCAGGAGGAAACCAGCAGGAAACCAGCAGCCTTCCTACACCAGCAGGAAACCAGCAGGAAACCAGCAGGAAACCAGCAGGAAACCAGCAGGAAACCAGCAGCCTTCCTACACCAGCAGGAAACCAGCAGGAAACCAGCAGCCTTCCTACACCAGGAGGAAACCAGCAGCCTTCCTACACCAGCAGGAAACAAGCAGGAAACCAGCAGCCTTCCTACACCAGCAGGAAACCAGCAGGAAACCAGCAGCCTTCCTACACCAGCAGGAAACCAGCAGCCTTCCTAAACCAGCAGGAAACAAGCAGGAAACCAGCAGCCTTCCTACACCAGCAGGAAACCAGCAGGAAACCAGCAGCCTTCCTACACCAGCAGGAAACCAGCAGCCTTCCTACACCAGGAGGAAACCAGCAGGAAACCAGCAGGAAACCAGCAGCCTTCCTACACCAGCAGGAAACCAGCAGGAAACCAGCAGGAAACCAGCAGCCTTCCTACACCAGCAGGAAACCAGCAGGAAACCAGCAGCCTTCCTACACCAGCAGGAAACCAGCAGCCTTCCTACACCAGGAGGAAACCAGCAGGAAACCAGCAGCCTTCCTACACCAGCAGGAAACCAGCAGGAAACCAGCAGGAAACCAGCAGCCTTCCTACACCAGCAGGAAACCAGCAGGAAACCAGCAGCCTTCCTACACCAGCAGGAAACCAGCAGCCTTCCTACACCAGCAGGAAACCAGCAGCCTTCCTAAACCAGCAGGAAACCAGCAGCCTTCCTACACCAGCAGGAAACCAGCAGGAAACCAGCAGGAAACCAGCAGGAAACCAGCAGCCTTCTTACACCAGCAGGAAACCAGCAGGAAACCAGCAGCCTTCCTACACCAGCAGGAAACCAGCAGCCTTCCTACACCAGCAGGAAACCAGCAGGAAACCAGCAGCCTTCCTACACCAGCAGGAAACCAGGAGGAAACCAGCAGCCTGGCTCCCTCTGAGCTTTAAATACAAGGATTTAAAAGCTCACAAATATATCTGAGCTGTTTTAGTGAATCTGAGACTCATCAGCTGATCCACAAACACGCTGTGTTTTATTTTGAAATATCTGATCAAAGCTTCCTGTCTGTTACAAAGCTGTGTTTTATTCTGTGGTTAAAATGATCTGTCAGTATGTTTGTTCTCATCATGCTCTGATCAAACATCTCTGTCGAATAGAGTAGAGAACAGGCAAGTACAGTAGAATAGAAACAGTCGCACCAAGTCGGAGACTAATATCTGCAGAGTATCATGTGACTGACTGACTGAGTTACTGACTGACTGAGTTACTGACTGACTGAGTTACTGACTGAGTGACTGACTGACTGACTGACTGACTGACTGACTGAGTGACCGACTGACTGAGTTACTGACTGACTGAGTTACTGACTGACTGAGTTACTGACTGACTGACTGAGTTACTGACTGAGTTACTGACTGAGTTACTGACTGACTGAGTTACTGACTGAGTGACTGACTGACTGAGTGACTGACTGACTGAGTTACTGACTGACTGAGTGACTGACTGACTGACTGAGTTACTGACTGAGTTACTGACTGACTGAGTTACTGACTGAGTGACTGACTGACTGAGTGACTGACTGACTGAGTGACTGACTGACTGAGTTACTGACTGACTGAGTTACTGACTGACTGACTGAGTTACTGACTGACTGACTGAGTTACTGACTGAGTTACTGACTGAGTTACTGACTGAGTTACTGACTGAGTTACTGACTGACTGAGTGACTGACTGAGTGACTGACTGACTGAGTTACTGACTGACTGAGTGACTGACTGACTGACTGAGTTACTGACTGACTGAGTTACTGACTGAGTGACTGACTGACTGAGTGACTGACTGACTGAGTGACTGACTGACTGACTGAGTGACTGACTGAGTTACTGACTGACTGAGTTACTGACTGACTGACTGAGTTACTGACTGAGTTACTGACTGACTGACTGACTGAGTTACTGAGTGACTGACTGAGTGAGTGAGTGACTGAGTTACTGACTGACTGACTGACTTGCTGAGTGAGTTACTGACTGACTGAGCTACTGACTGACTGACTGAGTTACTGACTGACTGACTGACTGACTGACTGACTTACTGAGTGACTGACTGACTGAGTGAGTGAGTGACTGAGTTACTGACTGACTGAGTTACTGACTGACTGACTGAGTTACTGACTGACTGACTGAGTTACTGAGTTACTGACTGACTGAGTTACTGACTGAGTTACTGACTGACTGAGTTACTGACTGACTGAGTTACTGACTGACTGACTGACTGACTGACTGACTGACTGAGTTACTGAGTTACTGACTGACTGAGTTACTGACTGACTGAGTTACTGACTGAGTTACTGACTGACTGACTGAGTTACTGACTGAGTTACTGACTGACTGACTTGCTGACTGACTGACTTGCTGACTGCCTGCCTGCCTGCCTGGCTGCCTGCCTGCCTGCCTGCCTGACTGCCTGCCTCTATTGAAACAGTAGAAGAAGACTCTACTTGTCCGGCTGACAGGACGAGCTGTTGTCTGAATGAAAGGATAATAAAGTTTTATTCCCACTGCAGAGACGAACCAATTAACCCTGTGACACACACACACACACTGGAACACACACACACACGCACACACACACACACACACACACACACACACACTTGTGGGGACATTACATAGACTTCCATTCATTTCCTGCAGACTGAACTCTGACTTTAACCGCTGACCACAAAATCAGCTTTTACCAGATTGGGGACGCGGCTTTTGTCCCCAATTAACTGGTTTTACGTGAGAAATGTGTCCCTGAAAGTAGCCTATGACAGACGACAATGTAACACACACACTTAAACACACACACACACACACACACTGAAACACACCGAAACACAAAGAGGCAGTGAAAGATCAGCACATTAGTTAATTAGCCTGCTGAGCTGAGGGGGAAACCAGAGAGAGGAGAGGTCGACAGATGGACTACAGTGTGTGTGTGTGTGTGTGTGTGTGTGTGTGTGTGTGTGTGTGTGTGTGTGTGTGTGTGTGTGGAGAGAGACAACAGACAGCTGGGCAGACAGTGGAGACAGATAGAGTTTCTCTAACTGGACTCTGATTTCTCTGGAAACATCCATCACCGTGTAAAGCAGCCGCTGGTCACCAACACGCTGCAGCCGCTGGGAAAGATTTCATTATTGATTCTGCAGAAAGTGAGAATGACTATTCATCAAGAGGACAAAAAATAAAGGATCATTCTGCTGGTTTGGATCCAAAAAACAAGAAGTAACTGTTTATTTTTATGAGTTTAGTTTGCACAAATTAAAACTAGGGCTGTCAACGTTAACGTGTTAATAGTGATTAGATTAAAGCAATCCATAACGTGTTTTTTTTTTTAATCTCATTTTAATGTTGCAAGCCTTTTTGTCACTTCTACTCCCCCGTAGACGGCTCCTCTAGCTGTAGCGCTATGCTTTGAAGTGGCCTCCTGCAGTAAACCTACCGCGCTGATGGAAAGTAAGAGAGCTACTGGACTTTTGAACGGCTTGTTTAACTTTAAAACACTTCCAGACGCTTCAGTTGACAAGTCAAAAGTAAAATGCAACCTGTGTCAAACGGAGTTTAACTACCACCGGAGTACGTGGAGTTTGAGTTAGCACCTCCACGCTAAACACCCAGGTGCAGCCAAGCCAGCCTCAGCTCCACCAAAGGACCATTTTGGAGTGTGGGAGTCGCAGCAGAGCCGTGATTGATTCACAGTTAAGATACTCTGGTAAGAAATGCTTTACATTATGGGCTTAAAACTGCCTTCAAATGGAAAATAACAGGATTTTAAACATGACATTCAAAACGCCATTAATCGTGATTAACTATGGAAACTCTGAGATTAATCGCAATTAAAAAATTAATCGTTTTAGAGCCCTAACTAAAATATATATAGCAGGAGAGACAGAAAACACTGATACTCAAATATTCACATTCCTAGTGTTTCCTCCTTCTCTGTGAAGCTGAACTGTCTGAACTCTGAACTCTCTTAACTTTTCACTTCCTCCTTTTTGTTCTGAACATTTTTAACTAAAAATATCACAAAAAAGCAGAACTATTATATAAAATGTTTGGTTCAACAACCTCTGATGAACCTCTAAAAAACTGAATTATGACATTTAAAACCAGTAAAACACTTCCTGTTCACCAACAGAGGCTCAACACAACCCTCCTGTTGTCCTCGAGTCAAGGAAGGGAGGGAGGAAGAAGGAAGGAAAAGAGGGAGGAAAGGAGGGAGCAAGGAAGGAGGGAAGGAAGGATGGAGGGAGGAAAGGAGGGAGCAAGGAAGGAGGGAAGGAAGGATGGAGGGAGGAAGGGAGGTAAGGAAAGAAGGGAGGGAGGAAAGGAAAGGAAAGGAAAGGAAAGGAAAGGAAAGGAAAGGAAAGGAAAGGAAAGGAAAGGAAAGAAGGAAGGTAGGTAGGAAGGAAAGGAGGAAGGAGGAAGGAAGGAAAGGAGGGAGCGAGGAAGGAAGGAAGGGAGGAAAGGAAGGAAAGAAGGAAAGAAGGACAGAGGAAAGAAGGAAAGGAGGAAGGTAGGGGAAGAAAAGAAAGAGAAGGAGGGAGGAAGGAAAGAAGGAGGGAGGGAGGAAGGACAGAAGGATGGAAGAAAGGGGGATGGAGGAAGGAAGGAAAGAAGGAAGGGAGGAAAGAGAGAGGAAGGAAAGAAACAGAAAAGGAGGGAGGGAGGAAGGAAAGGAAGGAAAGAAGGAGTCTAATCTGGACATTTTACAACAACAGAGCTTCACTGGATTAAAATGCATCAGAGTCTAACTGTGAACGTGTTTCATACATCAGCAGGTGGACGTGATTTCTCTTCCAGATGTTTTGTGCAGGAGTCACATCAGGATCAGCTGAGATCTGATGTTAGTTCATGTTCAGTGTTCAGTGATACGTCTGCACATCTAATAAAAGGTCAAAGGTCAAAGGTCAAAGCTTCAGGCTCGTTAATATTTCAGCAGCTAAAAGTTTAATTGTGTCACAGTGATGTCTGCAGGTTGGAGACTCTTCACTGTCTCTACACACAGAGGGAATCATGACTTTAACTATGTGAATGATTAGTAGACTTTCAGACTCTCTGTATGAAAGCTGCTAAACACTAAGAGACTGATTTACTTTAAGATCCTAAATAAAGGAAGTGAATAGTAGAGATGTGACGATACACTCAGCTCACCAGACCAGACCAGACTTTAACTCTATTTTTAAGAAAACTTCAGTGGAGGAAATAAATGACTGTTCTTTTATTTTGAAATTCACAAAATGGAAATTGAGTTATAATTTGGTAGTGTGACTCATTTTACTTTTGGCATCATTAGGCTTCCGTAGTTGCTCCTCCTACTTCAGGCTCTCAGTGTAGAGACCTGAGCCCCCCACCCCTAAACCCCCCCCCCCCCGCCTCAGTGTAGAGACCTGAGGTTAACCTGCTCCTCTCCTCATCTCATACTTCTGACTGAGATCTTCTCAGCAGGTAGAAGCTGTAACGTGGTTAATGATCCACATGTGACTTTATAAAAAGAAGACATGACGAGTGAATGAGCCATGGAAAACCGATCGTCCCCTTAATTATAGCTTCGTGAGACAAAATTCACTTCGACTACAAATATCGTGGCGTTAATTTTGCCCACGCAGACATCAGAGCCAGAGAGAGACTTTCTTTGCCTGTCTTTACATACAGACAAGCTGCTGTGTCATCAAACACACAGACACACACACACACACACACACACACTGACCCCTCCCTGTCACCATCACCTCCATCTGCATCCGCCCCCCCCCCCCTCCGACCCTCCTCCCCCCTCTGACCTGCCTCACCCCTCCATCTCTGTGACTGAGGCTCTGTCTCAATCACAGGCTCCAATAAACACACAACAAAGACGCATTGTGCCGCAGCTTCCTGCTAACTAACTACACACATGCACACGCACACACATGCACGCGCACCCACACACACACACACACACGCACACACAGATAAAGACATGGATGGAGGAGACAGATGTGACAGTTCGTTGCTCCGTTAACGAACCAAATACTCACTAAATACTTCGTCTTCATAGCTAATTATCACATTTACATAATTACTGAACATTTATTACATATTAATCTACTAATATAATAATTATAATAATTATAATATCTGAATTATTTAGCTGGAAGAATAATATCCCCTCCACAAAGACTCATTTTTCTGTTTCTATATATATATATATATATATATATATATATATACACACATATAGTTAGTATTTGGTTTGCTGTCACTTTTATATAGTCTTATTATTTTCTGTAATATTGTGAAATATTAACTTTTCTTTTGGGTGGAGGCTTCATATAAGCACATTTACATTATTTCCTGCCTCTCCCTGCTCTGTGTATTAGTCATTCTTTGCCTTATTGCAAAATCAAATTAAAATAAAGTATTTAAACTATGATTTAACTTCCTGTTTCTGTATTAATAATGTGAAATAAATAAAATAATCCCACTTTGTTCACTTCTTTAAACATTTATACAGATATTTCCTTCTTCTTCTTCTCATGTTAACAAGGTGATAAAATATTAACATTAACTTTTCACTTGTAGAGTCCAGTAGAACAACGTAAAGCAGAATAAAGAAGAGTAGAGTAATACAACATCACATCACATTTTGACATAAACTGCCTTCAGATGGAAGAAAATCATGTTTTTTTTCTCCTTTTTTCGCAGCTCCAAACTATAACGCCTCACTTCCTGTTGTTGTTTTCATCTCAGCAACCCTCTGTCACCTGAGGCATCGTCTCTCCTCTCTGCTTTATAACAGAGAAGAAGAAGAAGAAGAAGAAGAAGAAGAAGAAGAAGAAGAAGAAGAAGAAGCACCTGTCTGTCACCTGAGGCATCGACTCACCTCTCTGCTTTATAACGAAGAAGAAGAAGAAGAAGAAGAAGAAGAAGAAGAAGAAGAAGAAGAAGAAGAAGGAGGAGAAGGAGGAGGAGGAGGATGAGGAGGAGGAGAAGAAGAAGAAAGCCTCAACAATATGAAGCCTGTCTGATGATTTATAGATATTTCCTTCTTCTTCTTCTCATGTTAACAAGGTGGATAAAATATTAACATTAACTTTTCACTTGTAGAGTCCAGTAGAACAAAGTAAAGCAGAATAGAGTAGAATCGCATTTTGACATAAATTGCCTTCAGATGTTATAAAATCCTGTTTTTTTTCTCCTCTTTCGCCTCACTTCCTGTTGTTGTTTCCATGGCAGCACCTGTCTGTCACCTGAGGCATCGACTCACCTCTGCTTTATAACAGAGAAGAAGAAGAAGAAGAAAGCCTCGACCATATGAAGCCTGTCTGATGAATATTTTATCGTCTCCTCTGTCAGATGAAATGAACCGAGTCGGCGTGTAATTACGTCCCGAAGCTGAGTTTTACAGAGTTTTACAGGCGGACAGTGAAGCTTACAGCGGTGATGTAATTACAGCTGGTTTACAGTCCGAGGTGTTTATGTGTTGACAGGAAGCGACGCGGCAATCAGACTCAATTATATTCTGATTATTACAAAAAACACTTTTACTGTCACAGCTGAGAGGCGTTTAAAGGGCCAGTACGCCTTTTTAACTGTCGCAGATGAGAGGCGTTTAAAGGGCCAGTACGCCTTTTTTACTGTCGCAGCTGAGAGGCGTTTAAAGGGTCAGTACGCCTTTTTTACACCACAGCTGAGAGGCGTTTAAAGGGCCAGTACGAGAGGCGTTTAAAGGGCCAGTACGAGAGGCGTTTAAAGGGCCAGTACGCCTTTTTTACACCACAGCTGAGAGGCGCTTAAAGGGCCAATACGCCTTTTTTACACCACAGCTGAGAGGCGCTTAAAGGGCCAATACGCCTGTTTTTACACCACATCGTCTTAGTGAAAGTTCACCAGAGCATGAAGCTTTTCATGGCGTTGAGAGAAAAGTGATTCATCTACTAATTCCCGGCTTCTTCAGTGTCTTTGGGCAAAATACTGAACCTCAGATTTCTCCTGCAGCTGCACCAACAGTGTGTGAATGTGCAATATAAGAGGAGTCCATTAATCATGTCCAATAACTAATCAACTAACTGTTGCAGCTGGAGTCATAACTCACATTATAATACATGACTTTAGATTATAGACAGGAAATAGAAAACAGACGCTTCCTGTTACTGCAGAAGCTGCCTGAACATCAGTGACACTCGTCTGTTCTTCCATCGCTTTATACTTCGGTGGAGATCATTCTAGTAATCTTTGTTTTATTTTGAAAGTCCACTGAGGAGGAATCTACATTCACAATGATGCAGAGATACAACAACAACAATAAGTACCAACCATGTCCCCTTAAAGTGATACTAACTCAGTATTTCATTAGATATCCATCATATGAACAGAAACTAAGACTCCTCCAAATCCATATTATCAGATTTTTACACAAAATAGATGCTACTTGGTATTGATTTATATTGGTTGATACTTTAAAGTCTATAAATTAAGAATAAATATGTGTTCTGAGTTTGACATACCACAGAAAAGTGTGTTGTTAACCACCCTGCCAAATTTGAATGATTAAAAAAAATCGCCAAATATATGAAATTAGGCTTCAAAGTTGTGTACAAATCAGCCTCTGAAGCCCCGCCCCCTACCAAGTGTCACCTGTCAATCAAAGTCACCACCTCTACCAGAAACATGGACGCGACTTCTGTGAGCTTTCTGCTGCTAACTCAGCTGCTAGCTCTGCGGCTAACTCAGCTGCTAGCTCGGCGGCTAGCTCGGCGGCTAGCTCGGCGAAAATGTCTCAATTCACTTTACACAGTCTTCCAAAGCTATAGAGTACTTACACTCAGGTCTGATTACAGTAAAGTTAAAAGCATTTGCAATCAATTAAAACACTGGCTGAACTCTCTGAGCAGCTGTATTGATGGTGAATGATGTAATTTAAAGGTTGTAAACTGAGTAGATGGAGAGTAGAGAACCAGCATGATGTCACTTCAGGGTTAAAACACATGAATTTACCGACATGTCAACAAATTTAGGGTAAAAAAAAAATCTGTGCTTCCTCTCTCCTTCTCTCTTTCTTTCCTTCTTCTCCCTTTCTTCCTTCCTTCTGTCCTTCCTCCCCCCTACCTTCCTCTCTTTCTTCTTCTCTCCTTCTTTCGTCCCTCCCTCCTACCTTCTTTCCTCCGTCGTTCCTTCTTTCCTATGTCCTTCCTTACTTCTTTCCTCCATCCTTCCTTCCTACCTTCCTTATTTCCTTTCCTCCCTTCCTTCCGTCCGTCCTCCATCCCCCTTTCTTCCTTCTGTCGTTCCTTCCTTTCTCTTTCCTTCCTTCCTTCCTCCCTCCCTGCCTTCTTTCCTTTACTCCCTTCCTACCTTACTTCTTTCCTCCATCCTTCCTTCCTATCTTCCTTATTTCCTTTCCTCCTTTCCTTCCGTCCGTCCTCCATGCCCCTTTCTTCCTTCTGTCTTTCCTTTACTCCCTTCCTTCCTTCCTTCCTTAACTCGAAAGTGAGTAGATGGAGAGTAGAGAACCAGCATGATGTCACTTCAGCGTTAAAGGACATGAATTTACCGACATGTCAACAAATTTAGGGTAAAAAAAAAAAAAAGAAGAAGAAGGTGAAATTATAGTCCAGAGTCTCAGCTGGCTTCATTTTATAGCTCAGATATGAAATATGTAACTTCTGTGGTTTCATGTCTGTAATTTAGAGAATGAATGAGTTACAGCAAAGAAACAGAAACAGAAAATAAAAAGATCGTTTTCTATTTTATTTAAACTTTATCTCAAAGCAGAGAGTGATGTCATCGTTAAGGGGATTATCAGGAGGTCGTTCTGAGGGTGTGTGTGTGTGTGTGTCTCTCTCTCTGTCTGTGTGTGTCTCTGTCTGTGTGTGTGTGTGTCTCTCTGTGTGTGTGTGTGTGTGTGTGTGTGTGTGTGTGTGTGTGTGTGGGTGAGACCTCAGACTTTGTGGTAATGACAGAGGCTAATAGATGCTGATTTACACACACACACACACACACACACACACACACGGACACAGACACGCACACACACGCGGACACAGACACACACACACACACACACACACACACACACACACACACAGACACACACACACACACACACACACACAGACACACAGAGACAGACACACACAGGGACACACACACACAGAGACACACACACACACAGACACACACACACAGACACACACACACAGACACACACACACAGAGACACACACACACACACAGACGCAGAGACAGACACACACAGGGACACACACACACACACACAGAGACACACACACACACAAAGAGACACACACAGAGAGAGAGACACACACACACACACACACACACACACACACACACACACACACAGAGAGAGATGGGACACACACACACACAGAGACACACACGCCCACACACACACACAGAGAGACACACACACACACACACACACACAAAGAGACACACACACACACAGACAGAGACACACACACACACACACACACACACACACACACACAGAGAGGGAGATGGGACACACACACACACACACACCCACACACACACACATCATGTAAATCACTACTAAACTATGTTGTGAACATCTAAAAAAACACCCCTGACGCCCCCAGAGGTTACAGCGGCGGCCATCTTGGCTCCAGACAGCCAGTTTCCAGCTGCTTGTTAGTGTTTAGTGACAGGCTGACACTCAGCAGACCCTCAGCAGACCCACCGCGCTCTCATCCGGACCCACCATCCAAACCTAACCGCACCCTGAATCAGACACGATGACATCACCTCATCTCGCCATGATGACATCATCTCAGCTGTCATCAGCGGGCCGGCTGCTGGTCGCCACGGTTACCAGAGTAAAGAGGTCTAATAAAGGTCTAAAAGCACTGAAAGATACACACTGACAGGGAAGAGCATGAACTGTGTGTGTGTGTGTCTCTGTGTGTGTGTGTGTGTCTCTCTCTCTCTGTGTGTGTGTGTGTGTGTGTGTCTCTCTCTCTCTGTGTGTGTGTGTGTCTCTGTCTCTGTGTGTGTGTCTCTGTGTGTGTGTGTGTGTGTGTGTGTGTGTCTCTCTCTCTGTGTGTGCGTGTGTGTGTGTCTCTGTGTGTGTCTCTCTGTGTGTGTGTGTGTCTCTGTGTGTCTCTCTCTGTGTGTGTGTCTCTCTGTCTCTGTGTGTGTGTGTCTCTGTGTGTGTGTGTGTGTGTATCTGTGTGTGTGTCTCTCTCTCTGTGTGTGTGTGTGTCTCTCTGTCTCTGTGTGTGTGTGTGTGTGTGTCTGTGTGTGTGTGTCTCTCTCTGTGTGTATGTGTGTGTCTCTCTGTGTGTGTGTGTGCGTCTCTGTGTGTGTCTCTGTGTGTGTGTGTGTGTCTCTCTCTCTCTCTCTGTGTGTGTGTCTCTGTGTGTGTATGTGTGTGTGTGTGTCTCTGTGTGTGTATGTGTGTGTGTGTGTGTGTGTACGTGTGTCTCTGTGTGTGTGTGTGTCTCTGTGTGTGTGTGTGTGTGTGTGTGTATGTGTGTGTGTGTGTGTGTGTACGTGTGTCTCTGTGTGTGTGTGTGTCTCTGTGTGTGTGTGTGTGTGTGTGTGTGTGTGTGTGTGTGTGTGTGTGTTGAATCATGTCTAGTCTAGTTGTGTTTATTCTGCGTCGCCTCACATTAATAAAGAAATCATGTCAGATGTTATTTTACACGCTGTCCAGGTCAAAGGTGACAGCTGTTAAAACACAAATGTCTTTTATTTTGAAATTTGGTCCAAAATGAACAGAAATGAAATATGTTTAAATGTTCTACTTCTGTATAGATGCTGCTAATGTTTGTCATTAATGCTGTTCTGGGTCAGATGATCTCCGTATCTATGTCCATGTGTTTTAGTGAAATTAATAGTTAATAGTATTTTAACCCTTTACATTCTGTTTAGGGTAAAATTTAACAGCTATGAAAACACCTTGAATGTCTTTTATTGTGAAAAGTGATGATCTAAAGTGTCTAAAGTGGCTCAAAATGCACAAAAATTAAAATATATTAACCCTTACATAATGACCAGGGTCTAATTTAACCCATTTTTGTCTTTTTAGAGCTTTAAAAACATCCTAAATGTGCTTTTATTCTGAAATTTGATGACCTAAAGTGACCCAAAATCCACAAAAATGAAACTATTTTAAATGATGCTACTAATGTTTGTCATTGAGGCTGTTCTGGGTCAGATGATCTCCGTATCTATGTCCATGTGTTTTAGTATTTTAACCCTTAGAACTGATTTGGGGTCAAATTTAACCCATTTTCTACATTTGACAAGCTGTAAAATCATCCAAATGTTCTTTTACTCTGGGATTTGATGACTTAAAGTGTCTAAAGTGGCTCAAAATGCACAAAAATGAAAATATATTAACCCTAACATAATGTCCAGGGTCTAATTAAACCCATTTTATTCTTTTTAGAGCTGTAAAAACATCTTAAATGTGCTTTTATTCTGAAATTTGATGACCTAAAGAGACCCAAACGGCACAAAAATGAAACTATTTTTTTAGTTTTTTAATTTTTCTGTGGTGACATCATCATTATTTAACCTGTGACACAGTTTAAACATATTAATTAGACCTGACGTTGCTTTTACAGGCTTTTAACTCCTAAAATAAACTAAAATAAATCTACATTTCTACGTCTCTACGTCTCCATCAGCTGCTTTCAGACTGTTGCTCTTCAGTCTATTCTGAGTTCAAGGCTGTAAACACAAACTCACTGACAGACACTCATTCATCATACAGTCTGCCCCCTCCCTCCCCCCCTCCCTCCCCTCCTCCCTCCCACGCCCGTGACCTTTGACCCCTCTCCATCACTGCTGTACTGACAAGGAAAAAAAAAGAAGTCCAAAACAAACTTTATTTATTCCCGTGACTGACGAGCGGAGTCACGCTACATCTATCTGCTGCAGGTCAGAGAGTCAACGCTGAGGAGATACATTAGCTGCTTTTCATCCTATGGGGGGGGGGGGGGGGGGGGTGAGGAGGGGGAGGGGGGGGAGAAAATGGACAAAAAAATCAGAACGCTGATGTTGGTTTTACAGTTCTGCCTCGTTTCTCCTTCCTCCTCCTCCTGCCTTCCTCTCCCTTCTCTTCTTCCTCCTCCTCTCCCTCCCCTTAATCCTCCTCTCCTTCTCCCTCCTCCTCTCCTCTTCTCCTTCTCCCTCTTCCTCCTTTCCTTCCTCTCCTTCTCCCTCATCTCCCTCCTCCTCCTCCCTTACACTCTCAGCCTGGATAGCATGATAAAGCCTTAAACATTGTCTCTCCCTCTCCCTCCTCCTCCTCCACCTCCTCCTCCTCTCCTCCTACTCCTCTCCTTCCTCTTCCTCTCCCTTCCCTTCTCCTTCCCCCTCCCCCTTCTCCTCCTCCTCCTCTTCCTCTCCCTCTTCCTTCTGCTTTCCTCTCCTCCTCCTCCTCCTCCTCCTCTTCCTCTCCCTCTTCCTCCTGCTTTCCTCTCCTTCTCCTCTCTTTCCTCCTCCTCCTCCTCCTCCTCCTCCCAGTCTGGTTTCGTGTCATGTCTGTCCGGCTTGTCGTACCTTGGAAGAAGCATTCCTGTGGTTTGTGACCGAGCGGTAGAGAAGCAGAGCTAATGAATTAAATTAAAGGTGAAGAGGGTAAAAGACCAGAGAGAGACAGTGGTTAAGGTTCTGTCACGCTATCCAGGAGGGAGAGGAGGAGGAGGAGGAGGAAGGAGAGGAGGAAGAGGAAGGAGAGGAGGAAGGAGGAGGAGGATGAGGAAGGAGGAGGAGGATGAGGAAGGAGGGCAGGAGGAGGAAGGAGAGGAGGGAGAGGAGGGAGAGCAGGAGTAGGAGGAGAAGGAAGGAGAAGAGGAGGAGGAAGAGGAAGATGAGGAGGAGAAAAAGGAGGAAGAGGAGGAGGAGGAGGAGGAGAAGGAGAGCAAAAACAGACTGACAGAGAGAGGACAGAGTGTTTAAGGTTTCATCACGCTATCGAGTGTTTTTCCTTCAGAGCAGCTCGGGGAAAGAAGTAGTTTAATACCTGCTCTTCATCATCCTTTCTCCTCCTCCTCCTCCTCCTCTTTCCTTCTTCCTCCTGCTCCTCCTCTTCCTCACTGTAGCTTTTCCTCTCCCTTGCTGTATTTAATCTGTTGGTGTCTGATCTGTTTTTAATGGTAAAGGAGTTTAATGCTGCTAATGAAGCGCCGCTAATTTACTTATGATATAAAAAATCTGTTATATAGTCTGTCATTTAAAAGGCTTTTAATTTGAAATGTGAAGCAGCAAGAGGAAATGGAATAGGAGGAGGAGGAGGAGGAGGAAGAGGAGAGAAGAGGAAGAGGAGGAAGAGGAGGAAGAGGAGAGGAGGAGGAGAGGAGAGGAAGAGGAGGAAGAGGAGGAAGAGTGAGGAGAGGAGGAAGAGAGTGAGGAGAGGAGGAAGAGAGAAGGAACAGAGTGAGGAGAGGAGGAAGAGAGGAGGAGGAGAGTGAGGAGAGGAGGAAGAAGAGGAGAGGAGGAAGAGAGGAGGAGGAGAGGGAGAGAGTGAGGAGGAAGAGGAGGAGGAGAGGAGGAAGAGAGTGAGGAGAGGAAGAGAGGAGAAAAGAGGAGGAAGAAGAGGAAGAAGAGGAGAGGAGGAAGAAGAGGAAGAAGAGGAGAGGGAGGAGATACTGTCATATCTGTTATAAACCAGTGAAATGTTGGGATGAAGATATTAAAATATGGAGAAATAGATACTGCCCAAACTTTACTGCAACCTCAAAATGAAATAAAACTAAAATATCTTCTTTTATGAACTTAAACTAAAACTAAGAAACATTTTCATCAAAAGACTAAAATGAAATCTCAACAAGTTGCCAAAAATTAACACAGATTCACCAAAATCTGTCAACAGCCCCAAAAAGATCTCAAACCTTTCATTAAAATCTGTGCTATGACATCATCATTATGACATCATCATAATGTGGGCGGAGCTACAACCAGCAGCAGCAGCGTCTGTGTGTGCTTCATGTCGGCGTTGATCTGAAAAAATCAGAACGCTGATGTTGATTTTACAGTTTTGCCTCGTTTCTCCTTCTACCTCCTCCTCCTCATCTTTCTCCTTCCTCCTCCTCCTGCCCTCCCCCTCCTCCTTCCTACTCTCCTTCCTCCTCTTCATCTCCCTTTTTCTCCTCCTCCTCCTTCTCCTCTCCTTCCTTCCTTCCTTCCTCCTCCTCTCCCTCCCCTTAATCCTCCTTTCCTTCTCCCTCCTCCTCTCCTTCCTCCTCTTCCTCATGTCCTTTCTTCTTCTTCTTCTTCTTCTCCTCCTCCTCTTCCTCCTCTCCCTCCTCCTTTTTCCTCCTCCTCCTCCTCTCCTTCACCCTCCAAAATCTGTCAACAGCCCCAAAAGATCTCAAACCTTTCATTAAAATATGTGCTATGACATCATCATTATGACATCATCATAATGTGGGCGGAGCTAAAAGCAGCAGCGTCTGTGTCTGTGTGTGCTTCATGTCGGCGTTGATCTGAAAAAATCAGAACGCTCTCCCATCTCTCCATCCTCCTCCTCTCCCTCCTCATCTTCCTCCTCTTCTTCTCTCCTCCTTCCTCCTCCTCCTGCCCTCCCCCTCCTCCTTCCTCCTCTTCATCTCCCTTCTTCTCCTCCTCCTCCTCCTTCTCCTCTCCTTCATTCCTTCCTTCCTTCCTCCTCCTCCTCTCCCTCCCCTTAATCCTCCTTTCCTTCTCCCTCCTCCTCTCCTTCCTCCTCTTCCTCATGTCCCTCCTCCTTCCTCCTCCTCCTCTCCTTCACCCTCCAAAATCTGTCAACAGCCCCAAAAAAAATCTCAAACCTTTCATTAAAATCTGTGCTATGACATCATCATTATGACATCATCATAATGTGGGCGGAGCTAAAAGCAGCAGCAGCAGCGTCTGTGTGTGCTTCATGTCGGCGTTGATGTGAAAACCGTGTGCTGAGCAGCAGCAGCAGGAACACTCGGTGTGTTATAAACCATGTGAAACATGAAAAACATCGTAACGCTCCTTTAAACTTCACGCTCGGCTAAAGTTTATCTCCCAGCTGAGAATAAAGTCTGTCTGTCCGTCAGCTGCTAAGCCAACACGCAGCCGGACGCTCCTCTCAAAGGGTCACTGACTCACGTTTAAAGGGTTAATACGTAGAAAATAAACATATGAATAACTTCACACATTCTTCAGCATCAAATTTCTGCTTTTAATCCATTTAGAGAGAATATATTAGAGGATTATGGTAAAAATGTCTAAGTGGTGTAACCATAAAAACTTTGTTCACAACCATCTACAAATCATCTACACACCAAACACAAACCATCTTCACAACCATCTACAAACCATCTTCACAACCATCTTCACAACCATCTACAAACCATCTACAAACCATCTTCACAACC
>NC_070581.1:33983568-33993874 GCF_027409825.1 Scomber japonicus | reverse complement strand
AAAAAAAAGGCATTGACTAGTTTAATTTTTTTTATTTTGAAGGAATTGACTAGTTTTAGTTTGGTTTTATTTTGAAGGAATTGACTAGTTTTAGTTCGGTTTATTTTGAAGGAGTTGACTAGTTTTAGTTTAGTTTTATTTTGAAGGAATTGACTAGTTTTAGTTTAGTTTTATTTGAAGGAATTGACTAGTTTTAGTTTGGTTTTATTTTGAAGGAGTTGACTAGTTTTAGTTTAGTTTTATTTTGAAGGAATTGACTAGTTTTAGTTTAGTTTTATTTTGAAGGAGTTGACTAGTCAGATGTTCTGTGTGTGTTTCTCAGCGCTGCTCTATAAGTGTGAGGCTCAGCGCTCCAGCTGCGGTCAGTGTCTCAAAGCGCCGCCGGCCTTCGAGTGCGGCTGGTGCACCGAGAACAGGAAGTGTCTCCTCAGGCAGCACTGTCCCTCTGCAGAGCAGAACTGGATGCACCACGGCCGCCACAACCTGCGCTGCAGCCACCCCAGAATCACCAAGGTAACGCAGTACTAGTACCTCTAACTGTACTACAGTAAAGTACTAGTACCTCTAACTGTACTGCAGTAAAGTATTAGTACCTCTAACTGTACTACAGTAAAGTACTAGTACCTCTAACTGTACTACAGTAAAGTACTAGTACCTCAGACTGTACTACAATAAAGTACTAGTACCTCTAACTGTACTACAGTAAAGTACAAGTACCTCTAACTGTACTACAGTAAAGTACTAGTACCTCAAACTATACTACAGTAAAGTACAAGTACCTCTAACTGTACTACAGTAAAGTACTAGTACCTCTAACTGTACTACAGTAAAGTACAAGTACCTCAAACTGTACTACAGTAAAGTACTAGTACCTCTAACTGTACTACAGTAAAGTACTAGTACCTCAAACTGTACTACAGTAAAGTACTAGTACCTCTAACTGTACTACAGTAAAGTACAAGTACCTCTAATTGTACTACAGTAAAGAGGAAGTGATGCTTGATGTGTTTTGAACCTGAGATGTACGAGAGTCCTTGAACGCACCACAGAGCTGATCAGCTGATTTTAAAGCAGCTCCTTGGTTCGGTATCACTGAGAGGTTTCTAGAGACTCATTAATCAAAGTCGGAGTGTTAATCAGAGATCAGTGAGTGATAAGTGATTGACCCCCCCCCCCTCTCTCTCACCCCCCCCCCCACAGATCGATCCTCTGACCGGGCCTCGGGAGGGGGGGACCCGGGTCACCATCGAGGGGGAGAACCTGGGTCTGCAGGTGAAGGAGATCGCTCATGTTCAGGTAGCAGGAGTCCGCTGCAACCCGGTTCCCTCGCAGTACGTCAGCGCTGAGAGGTGAGTCAGAGAGGTCATGTCCTTCTTTCCTCCCTCCTTCCTTCCTTTCTTCCTCGCTCCCTCCTTCCTTTTTTCCTCCCTCCGTCCTACCTTCCTTCCTTTCCTTTCCTTTACTCCCTCCCTTCTTTCCGTCTGTCCTTCCTCGATCCTCCTTTCCTCCTTCCTTCCCTCCTTCTCTTTTTCCTTAACTCCTTCTTTCCTCTGTCCTTCTTTCCTTCCTTCCTCCCTACCGCTTTCCTTTCTCCCTCCCTCCCTCCTTCTTTCCTTCCTTCCTTCCTTTCTTCCTTCCTACCTTCTCTCCCTTATTTTTTTTCCTCTGTCCTTCTTTCCTTCCTCTTTTCCTTCCTCTCTCCTTCTCTCTTTCTTTCCGTCCCTCCTTCCTTCCTTCTTTCTTTCCTTCCTCCCTACCTCTTTTCCTTTCTCCCTCCCTCCCTCCTTCCTTCCTCTCTTCCTTCCTCCCTCCTTCCTTTCCTCCGCTTATTTACACGTTTCATTTAATTCATTCTCGTGTCTTTGTGTGTGTGTGTGTCTTTGTGTGTGTGTGTGTGTGTGTCTCTGTGTGTGTGTGTGTGTGTGTGTGTGTGTGTATGTGTGTGTGTGTGTGTGTGTGTGTGTGTGTGTGTGTGTGTGTCTCTGTGTGTGTGTGTGTGTGTGCAGGATTGTGTGTGACATGGCCGAGGCGCTCCTCCCTCACTCCCCCGGTGGACCCGTGGAGCTCTGCATCGCGTCTGCAGCGCTGAGTATCGAACCCTCTCCACCCAGACCTACTCCTTCGTGGTGAGTTACTCTCTCCTCCTCTCCTCCTCTCCTCCTCCTCTCCTCTCCTTCTCCTCCTCCTCTCCTCTCCTTCTCCTCTCCTCTCTTCCACCTCACCTCTCCTCCTCTCCACCTCACTTCTCCTCTATTCACCTCTATTCTCCTCTCTCCACTCCTCCTCTCCACACCACTCCACCACTCCACTCCTCTCCTCTCCTCTTCTCCTCCTCTCCTCTCCTCTTCTCCTCTCCTCTCCTCCTCTCCTCTCCTCCTCTCCTCTCCTCTCCTCTCCTCTCCTCTCCTCTCCTCCTCTCCTCTTCTCTCCTCTCTTCCTCTCCTTCTCTCCTCTCCTCTTCTCCTCCCTCTCCTCTCCTCTCCCCTCCTCTCCTCTCCTCTCCTCTCCTCTCCTCTCCTCTCCTCTCCTCCTCTCCTCTCCTCCTCTCCTCTTCTCCTCTCCTCTCCTCTCCTCTCCTCTCCTCTCCTCCCCTCCTCTCCTCTCCTCTCCTCTCCTCTCCTCTCTTCCTCTCCTTCTCTCCTCCCTCCTCTCCTCTCCTCAACACACCACACCACATCTACTCACCACAACCACACCCCACCCTCACACACTCCACTCCTCTCCTCTCCTCCCTCCACACCTCCTCCACACACCACCACACCACTCCACTCAACCTCTCCTTCTCTCCTCTCCTCCTCTCCTCTCCTCTCCTCTCCTCTCCTCTCCTCTCTCCTCTCTCCTCTCGTCCTCACCACTCCACTCACCACACTCCTCTCCTCTCCTCTCCTCTCCTCCTCTCCTCTCCTCTCCTCTCCTCTCCTCTCCTCCTCCTCTCGTCTCTCCTCTCCTCCTCTCCTCTCTCCTCTCTCCTCTCTCCTCTCTCCTCACCTCTCCTCTCCTCTCCTCTCCTCTCCTCTCCTCCTCTCCTCTCCCTCCTCTCCTCTCCTCCTCTTCCTCTCCTCTCTCCTCTCTCCTCTCTCCTCTCCTCTCCTCTCCTCTCCTCTCCTCTCCACTCCTCCTCTCCTCCACTCCTCTCCTCTCCTCTCCTCTCCTCTCCTCTCCTCTCCTCTCCTCTCCTCTACTCTCCTCTCCTCTCCTCTCCTCTCCTCTCCTCTCCTCTCCTCTCCTCTCCTCTCCTCCTCTCCTCTCTCCTCTCTCCTCCCTCTCCTCTCTCCCCTCTCCTCTCCTCTCCTCTCCTCTCCTCTCCTCTCCTCTCTCCTCTCCTCTCCTCTCCTCTCCTCTCCTCTCCTCTCTCCCCTCCTCTCCTCTCCTCTCCTCTCCTCTTGTCTCTCCTCTCCTCTCCTCTCCTCTCCTCTCCTCTCTCCTCTCCTCTCCTCTCCTCTCCTCCTCCACTCCTCTCCTCTCCTCTCCACTCCTCCTCACCTCTCCTCACCTCTCCACTCCTCTCCTCTCCTCTCCTCTCCTCTCCTCTCCTCTCCTCTCCTCTCCTCTCTCCTCTCTCCTCTCCTCCTCCTTCCTCTCCTCTCCCCTCTCTCCTCCTCTCCTCTCCTCTCCTCTCTCCTCCTCTCCTCTCCTCTCCTCCTCTCCTCCTCTCTCCTCTCCTCTCCTCTCCTTCTCCCCCTCTCCTCTCCTCTCCTCCCCTCCACTCCTCTCCTCTCCACTCCTCACCTCCTCTCCTCCTCTCCTCCTCCTCTCCTCCTCCTCTCATCCTCTCCTCCTCTCCTCTCCTCTCCTCATCCTCTCCTCTCACCTCCTCCTCTCCTCTCCTCTCCTTTCCTCTCCTCTCCTTTCCTCCTCCTCTCCTCTCCTCTCCTTTCCTCCTCCTCTCCCCTCCTCTCTTCTCCTCTCCTTTCCTCCTCCTCTCCCCTCCTCTCTTCTCCTCCCCTCTCCTCTCCTCCTCTCCTCTCTCCTCTCCTCTCCTCTCCTCTCCTTCACCTCTCTCTCCTCTCCTCTCCTCTCCTCTCCTCCTCCTCTCCCTCTCCTCTCCTCCTCTCCTCTCCTCTCTCCTCCTCTCTCCTCCTCTCCTCTCCTCTCCTCTCCTCTCTCTCCTCTCCTCTCTCCTCTCTCCTCTCCTCTCCTCTCCTCTCCTCTCCTCTCCTCTCCTCTCCTCTCCTCTCCTCTCCTCTCTCCTCTCCTCTCCTCTCCTCTCCTCTCCTCCTCCTCTCCTCTCTCCTCTCCTCCTCTCCTCTCCTCTCTCCTCCTCTCTCCTCCTCTCCTCCTCACCTCTCGTCTCCTCCTCTCCTCCTCCTCTCCTCCTCTCCTCTCCCCTCCTCACCTCTCCTCTCCTCTCTCCTCCTCTCCTCTCTCCTCTCTCTCCTCTCCTCTCCTCTCCTCTCCTCTCCTCTCCACTCCTCTCCTCTCCTCTCCTCTCCTCTCCTCTCCTCTCCTCTCCTCTCCTCCCTCCTCTCTTCTCCTCTCTTCTCATCTCTCCCCCTCTTCTCTCCTCTCCTCTCCTCTCCTCTCCTCTCCTCTCCTCTCAGAGACATTTATATACAAGTTATTCACTGCTAATCTCTCCTCTTCATCATTATCTTCATCATCCTCCTCCTCCTCTCCTCTTCCTCCTCCTCCTCCTCCCCCTCCTCTTCCTCCCTCCCCTTCCTCCTTCTCTTCCTCCTCTTCTTCCCCCTCCTCCACTTCGTCTTCCTCCCTCTCATCCTCTTCCTCTTCCTTCTCCTCCTCCTCTCCCTCCTCCACTTCCTCCCTCTCCTCCTCCTCTTCTTCCTCTCCCTCCTCCTCCACCTCCTTCTCTTCCTCCCCCTACTTGTCCTACTCTTCCTACTCCTCTTCCTTCTCCTCCTATTCCTCCTCCTCCCTTTCCTCCTCCTCTACTTCCTCCTCCTCCCTCTCCTCCTCCTCCACTTCCTCCTCCTCTTCCCCCCCTCCTCCTCCCTCTCCTCTTCCTCCACCCCCTCCTCCTCCTTTTCCCCCTCCTCTTCCTCCTCCTCAACTTCCTTCTCCTCTCTTCCTCATTATCTTCATTATCATCCTCCACTTCCACCTCCCTCTCCTCTTCCTCCCTCTCTCCTTCTCATCCTCTTCCTCCTCCTCCCTCTCCTCCTCCTCCTTCCTCTCCTCCTCCTTCTCCTCCTCCTCTTCCTCCTCCTCCTCCAGAGCCCCATCATCAGCCGTGTCCTCCCAGAGAGGGGTCCTGTTTCCGGGGGAACCAGACTAGCGGTGTCGGGTCGCTACCTGGACGCCGGGCAGCAGCGTCACCGTCTACATCGACAAGACGAGTGTCTGTTTGTAAAGTGAGTCAGTTTCAATCTTCTAAAGCAGAGGAGTCAAACTCATCTTCATTCAAGGGCCAGATCATTAAAAAGATGGAAGGACAGAAGGAAGGAAGGAAGGAAGGAAGGAAGGAAGGAAGGAAAGAAGGAAGGAAATAAGGGAAGGAAGGAAAAACCAGCAAAAGGAAGGAGGGAAGAAAGGTAGGAAAGAGAGATAGTGAAGGACTGACAGACAGAAGGAAGGAAGGGAGAATGAAGAAAGGAAGGAAGGACAGATGGAAGGAAGGACAGATGGAAGGAAGGAAGAAAGGAAGGACAGATGAAAGGAAGGAAGGACAGATGGAAGGAAGAAAGGAAGGAAGGAAGAAAGGTAGGAAAGAGAGATAGTGAAGGACAGACAGACAGAAGGAAGGAAGGGAGAAAGGAAGGAAGGAAGGAAGGACAGATGGAAGGAAGGACAGAAGGAAGAAAGAAAGGAAGGACAGATGGAAGGAAGGACACAAGGAAGAAAGGAAGGAAGGACAGATGGAAGGAAGAAAGGAAGGAAGGACAGATGGAAGGAAGAAAGGGAGGAACGAAGAAAGGAAAAAAGGAAGGTAAGAAGGACAGATGGAAGGAAAGGAAGGAGGGAGGAAGGAAAGAAAGAAAGAAGGGAGGGAGGAGGGAAAGAAGGAAGAGAGGAAGGAAAGGAAGGAGGGAGGAAAGAAAGAAAGGTGAGAGGAAGGAAAGGAAGGAGGGAGGGAGTAAAGAAAGTGGGAGGAAGGAAAGAAGGAACGGAGGAAAGAGAGAGAAGAAAGGAAAGAAAGAAAGAAGGAGGGAGGGAGGAAGCCGTATCTGGCCCACAGTTTGATTTGATATGATGTGAAAAGAAGAAGGGATGAAAAGAAGAAGGGATGAAAAGAAGAAGGGATGAAATGAAGGGATGAATGATCTCTTCTCTTCTCTCAGACGCACCAAGCGGGAGATCATCTGCATCACTCCGGCCTCGGCGTCCGGCGCTGGCCCCGCCCCCATCCGGCTGATGATTGACAGGGCCGAGGTGACGAGCTCCGACACCAAGTACATCTACACCGAGACCCGACCATCACCAGCATCGAGCCCAACTGGACCATACTCAAGTAAGTTCATCTTCATCTTCATCATCATCATCATCATCATCATCATCATCATCATCATCATCATCATTATTCTATATAGAGTATTGATCCTCTGTGTGCGTGTGTGTGTGTGTGTGTGTCTGTTACTATGTGTGTATATGGGTGTGTGTGTGTGTGTGTATATGTGTGCGTGTGCGTGTGTGTGTGTGTGTGTATGTTACTGTGTGTGTGTGTGTGTGTGTGTGTGTGTATGTTACTGTGTGTGTGTGTGTTACTGTGTGTGTGTGTGTGCGTGTGTGTGTGTATGTGTATGTGTATGTATGTGTGTGTGTGTGTGTGTGTGTGTGTGTGTATGTGTGTTACTGTGTGTGTGTGTGTGTGTGTGTGTGTGTGTGTGTGTGTGTGTGTGTATGTGTGTGTGTGTGTGTGTGTGTGTGTGTGTGTGTGTGTGTGTGTATGTGTGTGTGTGTGTGTGTGTGTGTATGTGTATGTGTATGTATGTGTGTGTGTATGTGTATGTGTATGTATGTGTGTGTGTGTGTGTGTATGTGTGTGTGTGTGTGTGTATGTGTATGTGTATGTATGTGTGTGTGTATGTGTATGTGTATGTATGTATGTGTGTGTGTGTCTGTGTGTGTGTGTGTGTGTGTCTGTGTGTGTGTCTGTGTGTGTGTGTGTGTGTGTGTGTGTGTGTGTGTGTGTGTGTGTGTGTGTGTAGTGGCAGCACAGTGATCACAGTAACAGGAACCAACCTTCGGACGATCCAGGAGCCCAAAGTCAGAGCCAAGTACGGAGGAGTGGAGACCAGCAACGTAAGTACTAGTACTTTATGGGGTTGGGGTAGTAGTACTAGTAGTACTTTCTATAGTAGTAGTAGTAGTACTTTATGTAGTAGTAGTAGTAGTAGTACTTTATGGACTAGTAGTAGTAGTAGTACTTTCTATAGTAGTAGTAGTAGTACTTTATGTAGTAGTAGTAGTAGTAGTACTTTATGGACTAGTAGTAGTAGTACTTTATGGACTAGTAGTAGTAGTAGTACTTTATGGACTAGTAGTAGTAGTAGTAGTAGTACTTTATGGACTAGTAGTAGTAGTAGTACTTTATAGACTAGTAGTAGTAGTAGTAGTACTTTATGGACTAGTAGTAGTAGTAGTAGTACTTTATGGACTAGTAGTAGTAGTAGTAGTACTTTATGGACTAGTAGTAGTAGTACTTTATGGAGTAGTAGTAGTAGTAGTAGTACTTTATGAACTAGTAGTAGTAGTAGTACTTTATGGAGTAGTAGTAGTATTTTAGTAGTAGTGTGTTTCTCAGTAAATCTCCTCTTAGTGTTTCCTGTTGAGCTGTGGTATAGTATATATAGTATATATGGTATATATACTATATATACTATATATAGTATATATAGTATATATAGTATATATAGTATATATAGTATATATATGGTGTATATATGTGTCTCTGTGGTGGAAGTATAGTAGCGTCTCAGACTAACACTCATATCTGTGTGTAGTTCTGTAACCTGGTGAACGACAGCACGATGACGTGTCTGGCTCCTGGTCTGATGTACACCAAACCAAACCCACCAGAGGGGGCGCTGCGACCTGACGAGTTCGGCTTCATCTTCGACCAGGTAACACACACACACGCACACACACACACACACACACACACACTTCCACTGTCCAGAGGAAACACTTCCACTGTCCAGAGGAAACACTTCCACTGAGCAGAGGAAACACTTCCACTGTCCAGAGGAAACACTTCCACTGTCCAGAGGAAACACTTCCACTGTGCAGAGGAAACACTTCCACTGAGCAGAGTCTGGATCATGTATTCACTATTTGCTGTATTTATTGATATTGTAATAGTGAATGTATTATTTAATAAGCCTCTGAATATGCTCAGGGTGTCTTTTCAACTCTGGAAATCATTAACCAGTTGAAATGTTTCAGGGGATAAACTGAAACTGAAACTGAAATTAAAGCCGATGCTCGGGAAAGTTCAGCCTCTCATTAGACTGACGATGGAAACGACGATAAATGATGTAAAACATATAAATGTGTGGACTTTCATACTTTAATTTAACCCATAATAGCAGTTAACAGGGGAAATAACTGTTGATTTAATTAATCAGACCGATAATTAACCGGTTTTTAACTAGATGAATTCAGACATTTTCTTCTAAACACATTAAATAGGTCATAAATGTATTTCTAAAAAAGGTGTAAAAAGCATTTCAACCATTTAGATTTGAATTGTGGAGCTAGGATTAGCATAAACCCGCCCCTGCTGCTGTAGAGGTAGAAATACATTCAGCACACACTTCTTCTACTACAGTCTACAGTTAGCCAGTTAGCTGAGTTAGCACTACTACTACTACAGTCTACAGTTAGCTAGTTAGCTGAGTTAGCACTACTACTACTACAGTCTACAGTTAGCCAGCTAGCTGAGTTAGCACTACTACTACTACAGTCTACAGTTAGCCAGTTAGCTGAGTTAGCACTACTACTACTACAGTCTACAGTTAGCCAGTTAGCTGAGTTAGCACTACTACTACTACAGTCTACAGTTAGCCAGTTAGCTGAGTTAGCCGCTGAGTTAGCCGCCGAGTTAGCCGTCGAGTTAGTAGCCAAGTTAGCCGCCGAGATAGCCGCCGAGATAGCCGCCGAGTTAGTAGCCGAGTTAGCCACCGAGCTAGAAGCCGAGTTACCAGTTGAATTAGTAGCCGAGTTAGCCGACGAGGTAGTAGCCGAGTTAGCCGCCAAGATAGTAGCCGAGTTAGCCGTCGAGTTAGTAGCTGAGTTAGCCACCGAGCTAGAAGCCGAGTTACCAGTTGAATTAGTAGCCGAGTTAGCCGACGAGCTAGTAGCCGAGTTAGACGCCGAGCTAGCAGCCGAGTTAGCAGCCGAGCTAGCAGCTGAGTTAGCCTTCGAGCTAGCAGCCGAGTTAGCCGCCGAGATAGCAGCCGAGTTAGCCGCCGAGCTAGCAGCTGAGTTAGCAGCAGAAAGCTCTCAGACGTAGCGTCCATGTTTCTGGTAGAGGTGGTGACTTTGATTGACAGGTGACACTTGGTAGGGGGCGGGGCTTCAGCTGATTTTTACACAACTTTGAAGACTAATTTCATATTTGGCGATTTCTTTAGTCATTCAAATTTGGCAGGGTGGTTAACAACACACTTTTCTGTGGTATGTCAAACTCAGAACATATTTATTCTTATTTTACACAGACTTTAACATATTTAAATATACATAAATTTGAGAGAGAAACACTTGATTTTAATCTGTAATCAGTCTCCACTCTGAGATGCTATGATGCAGCTGCCAATCAATAACTGATATCCAATAAAGGAGCAAGTCAGCTGGTAAACCCCCCCCCCCCCCCCCCCGCGCCTCTCAGAGCAGAGACAATCGCTTCGGTTCGGCCTTCACAGCTGAAGTGAAGAGGAAGCTCGGATAAGAGGCGTGATATGACCGATGTGTTCTCCTCCTGTGTGTGTGTGTGTGCACATGTGTGTGACCCCGATGTGTTCTCCTCCTGTAGGTCTCCTCCCTCCTGGTGCTGAACTCGACCCCCTTCACTCATTACCCCAACCCGACCTTTGACCCCCTGGGGAACTCTGGGATCCTGGAGGTCAAACCGGGGTCACCCATCATCCTCAAGGTGAGAGAGGAACACACACAACGACAGGAAATGATGTCACTCATGTATGATGTCAGAGAGCTAAACAGGTGTCTGTGTGTGTCTCTGTGTGTGTGTGTGTGTGTGTGTGTGTGTGTCTCTATGTGTTCTTGTGTGTATCTGTGTGTGTGTGTGTGTGTGTGTGTGTGTGTGTATGTGTGTGTGTCTGCGTGTCTCTGTGTGTGTGTGTGTGTGTGTGTCTCTGTATGTGTGTCTCTGTGTGTGTGTGTGTGTGTG
>NC_070581.1:33962109-33964609 GCF_027409825.1 Scomber japonicus | reverse complement strand
GGGAAGGAAGAAGGGAGGGAAGGAAGGAATGAAGGAAGGGAAGGAAGAAGGGAGGGAAGGAAGGAAGGAAGGGAGGAAAGAAGGAAGGAGGGAGGGAAGGAAGGCAGAAAGGAAAGGCAGAGGGAAGGAAGGGAGGATAGGAGGAAAGCAAAGAAGGAAGGGAGGGAGGGACTTAGGGAGGAAGGAAGGGAGGGAGGAAGGAAAAGAGGAAGGGCAGAAGAATCCTTCCTATTTTAAATTAAAATATTGCATTAAATGTGAGAACAGAATTATTTCATACTGAGTAAAGAATAGTTTTAGGTTTCATGGTTGTGTCTGCGTCACAGAGAGACTTCCTGTTTCATATTGATAGAAAGGAGTCAGAGGAGGAACTCTTATCTGCTGTTGTCCTCGAGTCAAGGAAGGAAGGGAGGGAGGAAAGGAAAGAAGGAAGGGAGGAAGGAAGGAAAGACAGAAGGGAGGGAAGGAAAGAAGGAAAGACAGAAGGGAGGGAAGGAAGGAAGGACGGAAGGGAGGAAGGAAAAGAGGAAGGGAGGGAGGAAGGAGGGAAGGAGGGAGGGAAGGAAGGAAGGAAGGAAGGAAGTAAAGAGAGAAGAAGGAGGAAGGATAGACGGAAGGAAGGGAGGAAGGAAGGTAGGAGGGAGGGAGGAAGGAAGGAAAGAAGGAAGGAGGGAGGGAAGGAAGGAAAGAAGGAAGGAGGGAGGGAAGGAAGGAAGGAAAGGAGGAAAGCAAAGAAGTAAGGAAGGAAGGGAAGAAAGAAGGAAAGGAGGAAAGCAAAGAAGGAAGGGAGAGAGGGAGGTTTGCATGTTAATGCAGAGTATTTTATACTTAGTAAAGAATAGTTTTAGGTTTCATGGAGCGGTCTGCGTCACACAGAAAGACTTCCTGTTTCATATTGATAGAAAGGAGTCAGAGGAGGAAGGGAGGGAGGGAGGGAGGAAAGGAGTCAGAGGAGGAAGGGAGGGAGGGAGGGAGGAAAGGAGTCAGAGGAGGAAGGGAGGGAGGGAGGAAAGGAGTCAGAGGAGGAAGGGAGGGAGGAAAGGAGGAAAGGAGTCAGAGGAGGAAGGAAGGGAGGGAGGAAAGGAGTCAGAGGAGTCAGAGGAGGAAGGAAGGGAGGAAAGGAGTCAGAGGAGTCAGAGGAGGAAGTCTTATCTGCTCCTAACAGACCGACTGCTTTAAATGAAACACATTGAGAGATAAACTCAGACTGACTTCAGACCAGCACAATATTCATTTATATCATTTCTCATGTTCACAGAGAAGCTTCATTCTGTTATAGAGTCCACTGGTGTTCCTATTATTTTGTCCCTCTCATGTATTTTAATGGAGTGGACAAAATAATAGGAACACCAGTCAATGTAATTCGTCTTAATACTCCATCACTATATAAACTGTTTTGACTGTTCCTGCCTTCTTTCCTTCCTCCCTTCCTTCTTCCTCCCTTCTTTCCTTCCTCCCTTCCTTCTTCCTCCCTTCCTTCCTCCTTTCCTTCCTTCTTCCTTCCTCTTTTCCTTCCTTCTTCCTCCCTCCTTTCTTTCCTTCCTTCCTCCCTCCTTTCCTTCTTTCTTCCTTTTCTTCCTTCTTCCTTCCTCTTCCTTCCTTCCTTTCTCCCTACTACCTACCTACCTTCCTTCCTCCCTTCCTCTTCCTCCTTTCCTTCCTTCCTTCCTTCCTCTTTTCCCTTCTCCCTCCCTCCTACCCCCTTCCTTCCTTCCTCTTTCCCTTCTTCCTCCCTCCTACCTTCCTTCCTTCCTTCCTCTTTTCCTTTCTCCATCCGTCCTACCTTCCCTCCTTTCCTTCCTTTCTCTTTTCCTTTCTGCCTCCCTCCTACCTTCCCTCCTTTCCTTCCTTCCTCTTTTCCTTTCTCCCTCCCTCCTTCCCTTCCTTCTTCCTTCCTCCCTTCCTCCCTTCCTTCCTTGACTCGAGGACAACAGGAGGGATTGTGAATGTCTTTTTTTTACTCTGAGAGCTTCATTAAAGGATCAATCCAACATTTATTAATGACCGATGGGACTGATCAGTATTTAAAGGGTTAATGTGTGTTTTATCTTTGGTGTGTGTGTGTGTGTGTGTGTGTGTGTGTGTGTGTGTGTGTGTGTGTGTGTGTCTCTGTGTGTGTGTGTGTGTGTGTGTGTGTGTGCGTGTGTGTGTGTGTGTGTGTGTGTGTGTGTGTGTGTGTGTGTGTGTGTGTGTGTGTGTGTGTGTGTGAGCAGCCTCCCTCTCAGGTTCTGGGTGAACGTCATAAAGAACCCTCAGTTCGTGTTTGACATCCATAAGAGCAGCATCACCGACGCCTGCCTGTCGGTCGTGGCTCAGACCTTCATGGACTCCTGCTCGACGTCTGAACACCGGCTGGGGAAAGATTCTCCGTCCAACAAGCTGCTCTACGCTAAAGACATCCCCAACTACAAGAGCTGGGTGGAGAGGTAGAAACACGCTAACGCTAGTCAAGTATTTAGGACGGAGTATTAGGGCCAAACGAACGGGAATAAAATTTATT
>NC_070581.1:33934609-33954609 GCF_027409825.1 Scomber japonicus | reverse complement strand
CTTCCTTCCTTCCTTTTCCTCCCTTCCTTCCTTCCTTCCTTCATCCTTTCCTTCTTTCCTCCCTCCGTCCTACCTTCCTTCCATCTTTCCTCTCCTCCCTTCCTTCCTTCCTTCTTTCCTCCCTCTTTCCGTCCTACCTTCCTTCCTTCCTCCTTTCCTTCCCTCTTCCTTACTCCCTTCGTCCTTTCCTTCCTTCCTTCCTTCTTCCCTCCCTTCATCCTTTCCTTCTTTCCTCCCTCCCTCCGTCCTACCTTCCTTCCATCTTTTCATTCCTTCCTTCGCTCCTTTCCTTCCTTCCTCCTTTCCTTCTTCCCTCCCTTCATCCTTTCCTTCTTTCCTCCCTCCGTCCTACCTTCCTACCATCTTTCCTTTCCTTTCCTTTCCTCCCTTCCTTCCTCCCTTCCTTCCTCCCTCCGTCCTACCTTCCTTCCTTCCTCCTTTCCTTCCCTCTTCCTTACTCCCTTCGTCCTTTCCTTCCTTCCTTCCTTCTTCCCTCCCTTCATCCTTTCCTTCTTTCCTCCCTCCCTCCGTCCTACCTTCCTTCCATCTTTTCATTCCTTCCTTCGCTCCTTTCCTTCCTTCCTCCTTTCCTTCTTTCCTCCCTCCCTCCGTCCTACCTTCCTTCCATCTTTTCATTCCTTCCTTCGCTCCTTTCCTTCCTTCCTCCTTTCCTTCTTCCCTCCCTTCATCCTTTCCTTCTTTCCTCCCTCCGTCCTACCTTCCTACCATCTTTCCTTTCCTTTCCTTTCCTCCCTTCCTTCCTCCCTTCCTTCCTCCCTCCGTCCTACCTTCCTTCCTTCTTTCCTTTTCTCCCTTCCTTCCTCCCTCTTTTCTTTCCTTCCTGCCTTCCTTCCCTCCTTCCTTCCTCCCTTCATTTGTTCCTTTCTTCCTCCTTTCTTTCCTCCCTCCTTTCCTTCCTTCCTCCCTCCTTTCCTTCCTCCCTCCCTCCTTTCCTTCCTTCCTTCCCTCCCTCTTTTCCTTCCTTCCTTCCTTCCTTCCCTCCTTCCTTCCTCCCTTCGTTCCTTCCTTCCTCCCTCCTTTCCTTCCTTCCATCCTTCCTCCCTCCCACCTTCCTTCCTTCCTTGACTCAAGGGGCATTTTGGATCATTTTCAGGGCAGTTTTTTACAGTCACAGTGACTGTATGTTGTGACTCAGTTGGAAGTGTGACAGAATTGTGTCTTTAAAAAACCCCAAAAACACTCCTAATGTTAGTGCATCACAACCCCACAATCCTCCTTTCCTTCCCTTCCTTCCTTCTTCCCTCCCTTCATCCTTTCCTTCTTTCCTCCCTCCGTCCTACCTTCCTTCCATCTTTCCTCTCCTCCCTTCCTTCCTTCCTTCTTTCCTCCCTCTCTCCGTCCTACCTTCCTTCCTTGCTTCTTCCTCCCTTCCTTCCTTCCTTCCTTCTTTCTCCCTTCCTTCCTCCGTCCCTCCTTCCTTCCTCCCTTCCTCCTGTCCTTCCTTCCTTCCTTCCTCCCTTCCTCCCACCTTTTCTTCCTTCTTCTTTCCTCCCTTCCTTCTTCCTTCCTCCCTCCCTCTCTCCTTTGCTTCCTCCTTTCCTTCCTCCCTTCCTACCTCCCTTCCTTCCTTGACTTGAGGGCAACAGGAGGGTTAAATCAAACACTGTAATGAAGGCTGTGATTTTTGCACTCAAACAATAAACTTAAAAAAAAAACCCCTCCTAATGTTAGTGGTAGTGTCTGTCACAGCTGCATCACCCCCCCCCCCCCCCCCCTCCCTAGTGTTAGAGGAAGAGGAGGTTGTGCAGGTTTGGAAGCCCCAGCTGTCTCAACCATTTCCGAGTTGCACGTTGAATAAAGCGTAAAACTCCAGACGTGCTTTTGCTAAACGTATTAAGACTTTAACTGTTTGTTTTTTACGAGGGACTTTAAAAAACTGCTGTCATCCCGACTCCAAGGACATTTTTTAGGGGCGTTCTTTTTCCCCCTCAACCCCCGTTAATTTCAAACACTGCTCTCTACAGCCGGAGAATAACCAATGACTGATCCACCACAGCAGACAGCACATAATGGGAAATCCAGCACATATGTTTCAAATATGTTTGTTGGGAAACCAATCAAAGCATCAACAAGCAGAAGAAACAAAAAAAAAAGGAAACCAACAAGGAATGAAAGAAAGGAGGGAGGAAGGAAGGGAGGAAGGAAGGGAGGAAGGAAGGAGGGAAGGAAGGAAGGAAGGAGGGAAGGAAGGAAGGAAGGAAAGAATGAAGGATGAAGGGAGGGAAGAAGCAAAGGAGGAAGGAAGGAAGGGAGAGGGAAGGAAAGGACAAAGGAAGGAAGGAAGGAAGGAAAGAAGGGAAGGAAGGAAGGAAAGGAGCGAAGGAAGGAATGAAAGAAAGGAGGGAGGAAGGAAGGGAGGAAAGGAGGAAGGAGGGAAGGAAGGAAAGAAGGGAGGAAGGAAGGGAGGAAAGGAAAGATGGAAGGAAAGTAGGACGGAGGGAGGAAAGAAGGAAGAAGGAAGGAAGGAAGGAAGGGAGGGAGAGGGAAGGAAAGGACGAAGGAAGGAAGGAAAGAAGGGAGGAAGGAAGAAGGAAGGAAAGAAGGAAGGAAGTTATTTACAGAAGGTGAGAAAAAGTAATCCCTGACAAAAAGGACAAATGACAAAAATGAATAGCAAGTAAACAAGCAGAGCCCTGCATCAACAAGCAGATGAAACAAAAAAAAAAAGGAAACCAACAAGGAATGAAAGAAAGGAGGGAGGAAGGAAAGGAGGAAGGAAGGGAGGAAGGAAGGAGGGAAGGAAGGAAAGAAGGAAAGAATGAAGGATGAAGGGAGGGAAGAAGCAAAGGAGGAAGGAAGGAAGGGAGAGGGAAGGAAAGGACGAAGGAAGGAAGGAAGGAAGGAAGGAAGGAAAGAAGGAAAAGGAAGGAAGGAAGGAAAGGAGCGAAGGAAGGAATGAAAGAAAGGAGGGAGGAAGGAAGGAGGGAAGGATGGAAAGAAGGGAGGAAGGAAGGGAGGAGAGGAAAGATGGAAGGAAAGTAGGACGGAGGGAGGAAAGAAGGAAGAAGGAAGGAAGGAAGGGAGGGAGAGGGAAGGAAAGGACGAAGGAAGGAAGGAAAGAAGGGAGGAAGGAAGAAGGAAGGAAGGAAGGAAGGAAGGAAGGAAGGAAGTTTTTTACAGAAGGTGAGAAAAAGTAATCCCTGACAAAAAGGACTAATGACAAAAATGAATAGCAAGTAAACAAGCAGATGAAACAAAAAAAAAAGGAAACCAACAACCCCCCCCCCCCCCCCCCCATCCCTAACCCCCCCTTAGGAGTGCATCCAACTAGGGACTCAGTCAGATTCTCTTTCGAGATGAGAGACCAAAGGTTGCCAGATTTTATCAAAGTCCCTCAACTTGTCTTTCAGAATAAATCCAATTCTCTCCAAATGTAAGGTGTCTGTCAAATCAGTCAACCAATGCTTAAATGAGGGGACCTCTCTCTTCTTCCAGTTAAGTAGGATCAGTTTTTTTGCTGTTATAAGGCCATATGCCAGAAGGATATGTTGTTTGAAATGTGTATTCTGGTGGTTTTTAGATCTGTTGCTGCCATCAGTTGGTCCAAATCAAGATATCTGTTCAGCCAGGCGAAAAAAGGTAGTCAGGGAATCCTTTTCTCTCCAGCTCCTCTCGTGGGATCCCAAGGCATTCCCAGCCCAGATGGGATACACAACCTGCACTGTGTTCTGGGTCTTCCCTGGAGGTCTCCCCTTAGTTGGACCTGCCTGGAGAACCTCCACAGGGAGGCTTCAGATGCCCAAACAACCGTAACCGACTGCTTTTAATCCAAAGGAATAGCAGGTTTACCCCCAGTTCCTTCCACATGTCTGAGTCTCTAAGGCTCTCTCAGGCTTAGCCACCCTGTAAAAGGAGGCTAAGTCTGGCTGCCTGTATCCATGATCCCATTGTTCTCATTGTTTCTGGTCATTGCCCAATGAGCACAGGTGAGGGACACAGTAGAGCTAAAGGTCACTTGAGATTTCTGCCTTCAGGCTCAGCTTCCTCCCTTCACAGGCCTGTACAGAGCAGCCATATTACTGCTGATATACCAGTTCACATGTTGGTGATTGGGGAAAAAACCTTTTAACTCCTTCAGGGATCAGTCCTCGATAGAGTACCATGGCTTTTAGGAGCTGGCACTAATGATTCATTGATTAATTTGTGTCTTCTTTAGTCCTTTATGACAGTAAACTGAATGTCTTTGGGTTGTGGGACAAAACAAGACTTAAGAAGACATTACTTTGAGCTTTGGGAAACAGTGATTGGCATGTTTTACCGTTTTCTGACATTTAAAAAAACCAAACAACTAATCGAATAATAGAAAAAAATATAACTGACAGATTAATCCATCATGAAAAGAATCATTAGTCACCCACCAGGACATTTCACACAAAATCCCAAATGCCAACCTTAATGATGATGGTGGTGGTGGTAGATGAAAAGACAGAGGATAGCCAACGACATTCAGATACTTACTGTAGGGAACCATGAAGGTCTCCACAAAATGTCACTGCAATCCACTGAGACACATCGAGACATTTCCGTCCTTAAAAATGCCAAACTTTAATGACCACATGGCCTTAATCATCAGGACAGACACGGCTCGTTGTAATCAAGTGTATTTTTTTCATTTTAAAACTAGTACAGCAGACATCAGGAGCTCACTGTGGAAGCTACATTTTCACAGTTTATTGTGGAATAAAGTGAAATGAAGCCTTCGTTACTTATGTCTGTCGCTTGTTTCTGCAGATCCTGACGGCGTTGGATCGGGACGGTTACTGTCGCAAACACAAACTGAGGCACAAACTGGAGCAAGCCATCAACCTGATGTCTGGAAGCAGCTGAGAGGAGGAGAAGGACGGATGGACTGATGGACTGATAGATGGATGGGGGGGATGGGAAGAAGAATGGAGGAGGGGGAAGCGAGGGCATTTTGTTTTTCTGAACTGTCGAACAGTCAGCTGAACTGCTCCGTGTTGGACCGAACTGACAGCCACAGCTCCGGCCCTTTAGCAATCAATCTATCAGTCATTTATTTGTCAATTGATTGATTGATTGACTTGAAGACTGACTAACTGGCTGGCTGGGACCCCAACTACCTCCGTTCGGTGGGTTTTGGGGCAGAAAAATCAGTTTCCGAACCGATTTGGATTCATATATCAACGTGACTCCAAACTGGAAAGGAGTCACTTTGGGGGCAAAAAACTAAACAAACCTTCTCGATGCATCTGTCGGTTTGGATTTGGATTTAAATTCACTAAAGCAGGGATCAAAACGAGGGGGGGGGGGGGGGGGGGGGGCGTGGCTGTGGAAAGATCTGGAAACGAGGTGTTAGAAGACTGAGTCAGGTTTCACCAAACGATAGATGTGACGTGAGGACTAATCAACCTGACCTCGGGATTCGCAGCCTGGTTTGGATCTTACTAGACGCTAGGTTGAAGAGCTAAAGGTCAAGTCAAGTGTTTGTCAAAGCGACCGACTTCACCTGGACTTGCTTGTTCTGGTCTTAAGGATCAAGAAATTAAGCAGAAGATCAGGTGGTCAAGTCAAAATCACAACCAGACCTGACCATACCCTAAAAGCCTCATTTTAGCCCGAATGAATCCGGGCTTAAAATCAAAAAAAAAAGGTCAAGTCAAAGCTTACAGCAGAAGTTGGAAGCCTCTTCAATGATGTCGTCACTTTTTTTGGACCATTTGTCCTCATCACGAAATCCTTTGCCTTGTCTGGAAGGGGGTTCGGATTCACTGTCGGAAGTTCAGGACAAGCTTTAAAAAGAAGGAAGCGTCAAAAGAGTCTCAAGTCCTCATTTGGAAATATCTGACCCAACTTCGAACTTGTTTGCAAATGATTCAGAAGGTTTTAAAGCTTTAAACGAAGGAGACGAAAAGCAAATAAACTGATTTCCAAATAAACGGACGACTTCACTTGACCCTGAAATCGCTCCTTTATTCTGGAAAGGTGTTGAATTCGTCCTCAGAAAGAAAGAAAGAAAGAAAGAAGGAAGGAAGGAAATAAAAAGGGAGTGATTCTTTGAGACATTTTGACTTGACCTTAGACTGTTCAGCTTGAGCCTCGTCTTGATCTAGAAGTTTCTAAGTTGCTGTTTAAAATAACCACTCGATGTTTTTTCTCTGGACAATCACTCTGTACCACAGCACACTGAGCCCGATGCCTACCGACCGACCAGTACCTGTGTCCATGAACCCGTCCTCTCGTCCCTCCATCCTCTTTTCCTTTCCTTCCATCTTCAACTCGTCAGAATCTCACCTCCTACTTTTTCTTTTACCCGTTTCTTCATTTCATCTCCTCGTCCAACCTTCCCCTTTACCTTCAATCCTCCTTTACTTCCCCTTAAACCCCCTCTTTTTTTGTTTCGTGCCCCACCACCCTGCTTTGTCATTGGTCAGTCACGCTGGCCACTGGCCCTCCTATTGGCCAGGAAGACTCTTTAGTAATGTACTGCCCGACCAATCAAGACTGTGGAATTCGCCAGAATTGTGAATAATTAAGTAGAAATTAATAGAAACATACAGAATTACGTTTTAAAACATTCCAGCACAGGCACACAGGCAAGGTCTGTAAACAAGCAGGTTGACTGGTTAATTGTTTCGGAAAAGTTTTAACGAACCTCCGAAAGTGGACTAACCGGCATTTTTTCAGGACCAGACCGACCCGGATTCGGGCTCTGGATTCAGCACCAGTCGGTGAACTCTGGTTGGTGCAGATGGCTTTATCGTCGGACCTTGCACATACACCCACATACAGCCATGCTTTACAGCGCCATGATGCTAACCGTGCCCAGGGGGAAAATACTGTGCAGCGCTACAAGCCCAGTGCCATGTAAAGACCGGACCGGATCACGTCAGAACTGGACCGGACTTGGACCAAAACCGGATCAGAAACAAACCCGGAGTGGAGTTTTAACCCGACCGGACTCAAGAACTCATAAGACTTGTGGCCATAATTGTAAACAACAACGAAAAAAAAAAGATAATAATAATAATAATGATGATGATAAAAGTATAAAAGTTAAAAAAGAAAAAACAAAAAGAAAGGAAAAAAAGAAATATTGAAATGTTAACATGTAATAAGAACTTTGTGGATTTGACAGTATGGATTTTAAGGAGCTGAACTTGTATAAAGCTAACGTTATGCTACATCAGAGTCTGGAGAACGAGAGAGAGAGAGAGAGAAAGAGAGAGAGAGGCAAGCCAGGACACGGAGTGACGGTTCAGACCGAGACTAAAACCAACACCATCCTCTCACCGTCACACAGGACCGACAGACTGAACTGGATCAAACCGGATTGAACCGGACTGAACGAGCCTTTTCTGGTTCAAACCCGAGAGAGAGAGAGGAAAACCAGACGTGTTGGAGGAGGTTGGGTGTGTTTTGGGGGGGTTAGTCGTTGCATGTCTAGCTTATGGATGGAGCTTTGTTTCTATGAGCTTTTTGTTGTGCTCTCGCTCCACCTTTAAAGATGAATGAGGGTGCTTTCACCATCACAGTTCAGCTCCGTCTGAATCCTGCAGCTAACATTTCAACCCTGCTGCTGCTGCTGCTGCTGCTGGACATCAAACAGGAGCCAGACTGTAGAGTTCAGATCAGCTGGGAGTCAAATCAAGGAGCCGAGCTGGTGTGAAAACGCTCTAATTCTCTCTGTGTTAATGATGGTTAAATGCAGGACTTGTTAACATGGAAACGCTGCATACCCCCCTCCCCACCCGCCTCACCCCTCCACACACACACCTTTTATTCTGTGGTAGAACATTTTCACTTGGCACAGCTGGAGAGGTATGATCTTCTAACTAGTTTCTGCTGATCATGTTAACACCAGAGACTCTCATATCAGGTCTCATCAGGTTGATTTCCATCCACATGAAGTGAAGTGAAAGCAATATGGCCGCCTGGACGGAAGGAAATCTATAAAACTGGTGGATGATTTTAATGCTCGGCAGAAATCAAAAATGTTTCGTGGCAGAAAAAAAAACTGAATAGATGTGAAAAATCTGTTACGCAAGTTAGCAAAGCGTGCTTGTGAACTCAGGTGTTCAATAACAGAATAAACAGATTGATTCAGAGTTCTTATATAAATCACATTACAGCAACTTTTACCCTAATCTCAAGTTTTAAAAAAACAGAATTTGTCGGAAAGTTAAATCTTTAAAACACGATTTGCTAACTTGGTCCATTCAGATTTTACACATGGGTTGTTTTTTCTATCACATGACATCAGTGGAAAGTCTTTTAAAACACCTGCAGATGTTTTTAGATGAAGGATAAAAAGGCCGGATGCCTGCGTGTGTGTGATGTGAAGATGTTCTGCCACAGCTGAAGCGTCTCTCTGCTGGCTCTCTGCAATGCCATAAAGCTACAAAGCACCTTTTTTTCTTTCTTGCTGTTGTTTCACTGTTGTTTGAAATCTTTTTGGGGCCAAAAGGACCCGAGTGGAGAGGAAGAGGAAGAGGAAGAGGAGAGAGAGAGAGAGAGGAGGAGAGAGAGAGGGTCCTGATATAAGACTGCCTTTTAGATGATTAATTATAGAACAGGGAGGGAAGCCACTACCATACCAATACCACTGTTCATCCAACCTGTGTGTGTGTGTGTGTGTGTGTGTGTGTGTTTTCCCGCCGCCGCTGCTGCAGTGGAAACTCAACCGTTAAATCACTGATGGTATCTGCAGCTCAATTAAAAAAATATAGTTTTTCTTTATAACAGTCGCTCCGTTTTCAAACCCTACGATCGTTTATCTCCAATCGAAGCTTTTTCAGACGTATTCAGTCCCATTTTTTTAGTCTTCAGATGCTTTGGATGCTGGATTTACCTTTTTTTTTGGTCGGTGTGATGATGAAGGAGGAAGAGGAGGAAGAGGAGGCGATTGTTTGTGCATGCAGAGATGAGGAGGAGTGATGAGTAGATGCTGAGGGGAGGATGAAGAGGAGGAGACAGGGATGATGGTGTCTGCATGCAAAGACTAAACGTAAAGGAGGAAGTACTCTCCTCTGCATGCTGAGAAGTAAGAATGAGGAGGAGGAGGAGGAGGTGAAGAAGAAGAAGGGGGGGGGAGAAAAAAAAAAGAGTAAAACCTGATGTTCTTCAAATGCAGAGCAGAGAGGAAAAATGTTAAATAACACAGGAGCAGGAGGAAAAAGGGTGGAATCAGGATGAAAAGAGGAGGTCAGAGTCTCTTTTTTGCATGCTTAAAGTGTGAGGAAGGAGGAGGAGGAGGAGGAGGGAGGGAGGGATGGAAGGAAAGAGACGCTGTGTTGAATACTGAGAGGAAAAAAAGAGGAGAGAGGGAGAATACTGATCAGGGAGAGGAAAGACGGAGGCGACGTCGTCCATCAAACCGAGTAGAGAGAGAGGAGGAGGAGGAGGAGAGAGAGAGAGAGAGAGAGAGAGGAGGAGAAAACTGCAACAGAACCAAGCTGAATATTTTCTTCCACTCAGAGACTCATAAAAAAAATCTGATGGGAAGAAAATGTTAAAAAAAATTCAGACTCTAATTTGTGTCTTTTATTTTGAAAGGACTCATTCATTATCTATTTAATTATATTATAATTAAATGGCTGAATCTGCTCACAAACATCTTTATATTCCAGTAAATATCCTGTTCCTACATGTCGCTGCTGTATTTCATTCATAATAGATTTTTTTAAACTTTCTTTTCCCTTTTTTTTAAGTTTCACGAGCGAGTGAAATGTTGGGTTTTCTCATCATCCGGGACTAATAGAGACCGTTGAGTGCACCGAGAAATAAAAGAGGGTGAAGAAGAAGAAGGAGAGAAGGAGAAAAGGGAGGAGGAGGAGGAAGAAATGGACGGAGGCGGAGAGAGAGAGGGAAAAAGAAAATTGAAACCTTAATAATACAGTTTATATTCGGGTCGGGACAAATCGACGTCTGGATGGTTTTCCACTGTGGTAGCGAGCTGTGTGTGTGTGTGTGTGAGTGTGTGTGTGTGTGTGTGTGTGTGTGTGTGTTACAGGCTTTTATCCACTCATACACACACATACTAACATCCATATAATCCTTCAAACACACACACACACACACACACACACACAGAGAGAGAGCTGGGAGGAGGTAACAGAGACTGAGTAGGCCGGAGGGAGGGTCAGGTCTAATTCCTGGAACAGTCACAAAACAAATAGGAATTGGATTAATACCTCGTTTTTTTAGCTGCAGTGTCCATCGGTCTGCACACACACACACACACACACACACACACACACACAAGGCTCAGAGTTTTTTTTTTCTGGTGGTGAGATATTTATTGATTTCTTTCCTTTTTTTTCTCTCCTTTTTTAATTTATTTTTTACGATGAGTTATATTTATTGTGGGAGGATGTACACGATTTTATTAAGTTTGTACAGCATTAAAGAGACAATAACTCAACACACACACACACACACACACACACAGATACACACACATGGTAACACACACACACATACATGTTATATCTCCATGTGCACGCTGGGAAACGACCACCGACCGCCAACAACTTGGTTAAAAAAAAAAGAGTAAATATTGTGTTTTTAACTGGTTTTATTTTATTTTCTTTATTAATCAGATTATTTTTTTCAATCTGAGTTTAAACTTTTTCTTTTTTTTTCTTTTTTTTAAATTTTTTTTATTGATCACTTTTCGCTTTTTTAACATTAAAACCTTTCAGAATCAGAAGTGAAGCGGTTTTATATCTCTGTTAACGAGGCAGGAGGGGGAGGCGGGAGGGGCGGTCCGTCGTTTCCCAACATGTTTAACGTTCAGATCCAATCAAATAATTCGCTCTGATTTGCAGATCGATCGATTTGATTGATCGGGAATTTACCCATTGAGACTCGACTTCACTCAGCGACGGTAACCAGCAGGGAAACCGGGGGGGGGGGGGGGGCTATGCCTTTCAAAATAAAAGGACTGAGAGAAAATCTGCCTAAATTATATTGATCTCATATTGGAAACTGTTAATGAGTGAGTTTTAGGATATCTCCAGTTTGATAATTAATAGTTGGTCAATGAATTTTGCTTTGTGGATGAAGTGAAAATGGTGCATTAAGTGATGATGGTGCTCTTATTCTGAAAATCAATCACCGTCAATCAATTGGACGTTAGTTTCTAATCTACTACTTAAATAAATGGAAGTTTATTTGATCCTCACACTGGATTTAAGTTCTGATTTTTAGGGAATCTCTTGTTTAAATCAGTAATAGCGTTATAATCAATAGGAGCAGCTGATGATGCTCTTATTCTGAAAATCAATCCCCCTCAATTTTTAGTTTCTAATCTCCTCCTTAAATAAATGTAAATGAAGTTTATTTGATCTTCACACTGGATTTAATTTTTATATTTAGGGATTCTTTTGTTTAAAATCAATAATAGATGCGTTAACATTTATGATCTGATGGCGCTCTTATTCTGAAAAATCAATCACCCTCGATTGGAGTTTAGTTTCTTTGATCTTCACGCTGGATTTAAGTTTAGATTTTTAGGTAATCTCTTGTTAATAGTGATACTTGATAATAGTCTCACATGTGTTTCTTTAATAACCGCCATCTTTATTAAGGTAACGGAGGCCTCCCATTGGACGTTATTTCCTGTTCATTTCCTGTTTTATAATCAACGGCAGATCGTCTCTCAGTCCATTGAAGTGAAAGCGTAGCGTCGATGCTCCCTCGTTAAGCCCCTCCCACCCTGCAGACTCCTGACTGACGATTGGTCGACCGACAGCGAATCCCAGCGGGCTTCATTGTATCATAGCAACAGCGAATCACTGGACCCCCCCCACTCCTAACTGAGCCGGGGGGGGGGAGTCAGATGTCTTTATTGTATCATAATATGATTATTATTACTATCATTATAATTATTATTCTGAGTCGGTGCTTCTCGGCCGCCGCGGGATCAGAGTTCACGTACCTGTAAGCACTTTGTCTGAACAACGTCCTGGACTTTAAAAACGCGCCGCCAAACAACCCCCCCCTCCGCCCCCCCCAAAAAAAAACCCAATCTCTCGCCACGTTGGTCGTCTCCCCCCGTTTGGGTCTCCGAGCCGCCGCTGGAGAAGCACCGCTCACACTGGATCTTCTGTGTCTTAGTTCAGGATGGGATTGTTCATTCAGGCGGCGCTGCGGGAGGGAGGAGGGGTTTCTGGAGGGGGGGGGGTCAGATCATGAGGCTCCAACAGGCGGCGTTTTAAACCCAATACGATGAGGTCACTGTGATGTCACGAACTGAAACAAACACTGAATATCTATCCTTTAAGATCTAAAAGAGACGCTAAGGTTTGTTTTAAAAGGGTCCAAACCTCCTGAAACGTTCCTGAACTCAACAAACAGACCTTCAGATGATGAAGATAGATGAAGATGGGTCTCATTGGATCCTCTTAGGAGGTAGATATACTGGTTCTCTTGGTTTACAGACCTGAGACCAGCCAAGAGGACCATACTGATGTATTTCGGACCCATGCTACCCAAAGTCTTTTAGTTTCTGTTTCTAAAACCTTGAATGTTCGACTGATCCTCTGAGTGTTAGTCATTGTGATCATGAACTTAAACAAACCCTCAATATCTGTCCTTTAACATCTAAAAGAGATCCTAAAGTTTCTTTTTAAGTGTCCAAACCTCCTGATTTAAAAATTAATTCATTGGATACTACTCATTGGATCTTTAGTGCAGCCAGACTGGATCCAAATAGACCTTCAGATGATGACGATAGAGTCTCATTGGATCCTCTTAGGTAGTAGACAGACTGGTTTACAGACCTGAGACCAGCCCAGAGGACTGTACAATCACAGTTAGACCTGATCTATCTTGGACCGATGCTACTCAGGTCCTGGAACAAGTCTTAGTTACGAGGAACCAAAGTTTTTTAGTTTGTGTTAAATATTCGGTTCATCCTCTGACTGTTAGTCATTGTGACGTTACGAAAATGAAACCAACCCTTAATATCTGTCCTTTAACATCTAAAAGAGACCTTGAAGTTTCTTTTCAAGCGTCCAAACTTTCTGATTTGAAATGAGTTCATAGGAAACTTACCTGAAGTGTCCAAACCTCCTGAAACTTACCTAATAAGACCTGATTCAAAAGAACTTTATCCAAATAGACCCTCAGAGGACGACGATAGAGTCTCATTGGACGACCCTTAGGTGGTAGACCTGAGACTAGCCAAGAGGACCGTACAATCACAGGTCTTTTCAGGAGTCCAAACTTTCTGATTTGAAATAAGTTTATAGGAAACTTACCTGAAGGGGAAAAGATCCGATTCAAGAGGATCTTTCCTGCAGCCAGACTGGATCCAAATAGATAGAACCAAATAGAGTCTCATTGGATCCTCTTAGGTAGTAGACAGACTGGTTTACAGACCTGAGACCAGCCCAGATGACAGTACTCTCACAGTTAGACCTGATGTCTTTCGGACCGATGCTACTCAGGTCCTGGATCAGCTTTAGTTTCTCTGATCTTCTCCCAGTTTTAGTCTCTGCTTCTTAAAATACTCTCACCCCCCAAAATAATAAATAACTCAGATGAAACTTGAGAAGTTGAGAGCTGTGAGCTTCAGATGTTGAACTCTGCACCACCAGCTGCTCCATCGATCCAAAGAATCGATCCCAAAATCCCCAGAAGTGGACTGAAGAGTAAAGTTTCTGAATTCATCCGAAGTTCAAAGGAAGTGAATCTCCAACTTCATCACAGCAGCAGACGATTGAAGTCAGTCTCCAGTTGGTAGTTTGAGGGTTAAAGGTTCTTTATATCACATTAAATTAGATTTTTATTGCCTTCATTGACTTTTATTGTCATATTTACATTTCTTACAGCAATGCTTTCTGGGATTTGTAGTTGCTTCAGGTTCATTTTCAGGATTTTTAGACTCTTTTTACCTAAAACAGTGACACCGATTGTCTAAATTACCAATAGTCATAACCTCCAGGTGTTATTCCAGTGACATCACAGTGACATCACAGCCCCTCCCTCCCCCCGGTCGCTGTTGAAGCCTCCTGATTGGTCCACCCGTTGCTCCTCAGCGCCGCCGCCGCCGCTCATTCACTCTGCCTGGAAAAAAAAACCTGTTTTTTTTTTCTCACTGAAAAAAAAAAACGCTGAAAACACACATCGCCTTGACGCAGCGCTTTCCAGGATGTAGTCAGGGCCCATTTTTTGATACCATTTGCCATTGCCTTGTTTTTATTTTTTTATTTTTGCTGAGTTTAAAAATGTAATGATGATGATGATGATGATGATGACGATGAATCTTCTTCATGTAATAGCCTGTGTCAGTTTTTATACCATTGCCATTGCCTTCTGCTGAGTTTGTATATTTGTGTGATTTCACTAAAGTGTAATGGAAAAGTTGGACTCCTGTTTTATTGTGTTTTTTACTTTAAAGACAGTGTAAAGTGAATTCAGACATTTTCTTCTAAACACATTAAATAGGTCATAAATGTATTTCTAAAAAAGGTGTAAAAAGCATTTCAACCATTTAGATTTGAATTGTGGAGCTAGGATTAGCATAAACCCGCCCCTGCTGCTGTAGAGGTAGAAATACATTCAGCTCACACTACTACTACTACAGTCTACAGTTAGCCAGTTAGCTGAGTTAGCACTACTACTACTACAGTCTACAGTTAGCCAGTTAGCTGAATTAGCCGCCGAGCTAGCAGTTGAGTAAGCCGCCGAGCTAGCAGTTGAGTTAGCTGCCGAGCTAGCAGTTGAGTTAGCTGCCGAGCTAGCAGTTGAGTTAGCTGCCGAGCTAGCAGTTGAGTTAGCCGCCGAGCTAGCAGTTGAGTTAGCTGCCGAGCTAGCAGCTGAGTTAGCCGCCGAGCTAGCAGCTGATTTAGCAGCAGAAAGCTCTCAGACGTAGCGTCCATGTTTCTGATAGAGGTGGTGACTTTGATTGACAGGTGACACTCGGTAGGGGGCGGAGCTTCAGAGGACTCGGCGGCCACTCGGCCAGAGAAAGACTGACTTTTACACAACTTTGAAGCCTAATTTCATATATTTGGAGATTTTTTTAATCATTCAAATTTGACAGGGTGGTTAACAACACACTTTTCTGTGGTATGTCAAACTCAGAACACATATTTATTCTTACTTTACAAACTTTAACAGCGTTTAATCTTGAATTTCGTCTCCCCTTCAGTCCCATCAGACGTGTTGGTGCTGGTTTTGTAAGGTGACTTTCCGTCGGGTCTCCTGCCGCTCCGCCATCAGACGCTGGCAGGGTGACAGACTAATTAATGGAGAACAATGATCCGAGCTCGGCGGGGCTTATCGGCAGCGGCAACAAAAGAGTCGTTATCTCAGGTTTTTCATTATCAGGAAATACAGTTGATGAAAATCCACCTGAGACGCAGAGAGAGAGAAAGCTACAAACCCTCAGTGAGCCGAGACTCATTAAACTACTGAAGAGATTTAACAGCTCAGAAACATCATGAACCAGCTGCTGACTGGTTAGTATAACACACAGGAGGAAGTACTGCTTTTAAAAATAGTTTAATATAAATATAATATGCTGTTCAAATATACATTAAATAATAAAATATGTCTTTCAAATGTTTTAAAGTAAATTATAATCGTTATAAAATGACTTTCTACTCAAAATGTTGCGACTATATTCTTGAAATCTTTCCTTCTTTCCTCCCTCCTTCCTTCCCTCCTTCTGTCCTTCTTTCCTTCCTTCCTTCCTACCTTCCATCCTCCTTTCCTTCCTTCTTTCTACCTTCCATCCTCCTTTCCTTCCTTCCTTCTTCCATCCCTCCTTTCCTTCCTTCCTTCCTCCCTTCCTTCCTTCCGTCTTTCCTTCCTTCCTCCCTCCTCCCTTCTCCCTTCCTTCCTCCCTCCTTTCCTTCCTTCTTCCCCCCCTCCATCCCTCCTTTCCTTCCTTCCTTCCTTTCCTTTCTTCTTCCCCCCTTCCATCCCTCCTTTCCTTCCTTCCTTCCTCCCTTCCTTCCTTCTTTCTCCTTCCCTTCCTCCTTTCCTTCCTTCTTCCGTCCTTCTTCCCTCCTTCTTCCTCCTTTCCTTCCTCCTTTCCTCCCTTCCATCCTTCCTTTCCTTCCTTCCTCTTTCCTTCCTTCTTCCCCCCTCCCTTCCTCCTTCCTTCCTTCTTCCCTCCTTCTTCCTCCTTTCCTTTCTTCTTCTCTCCAGAAACATCATGAAACAGCTGCTGACTGGTTATTATAACACACAGGAGGAAATAGTGCTTTTAAAAATAATAAATATACTGTTTAAACATACATTAAATAATAAAATATGTTCAGTAATCTGATCAATCAAAGCTGTGCCAATTTTGTTTTAGCAAATTATAATAATTATAAAATGACTATACTCAAAATATTTAGACTATTCTTGAAATTAAGACTTTTAATCTTTCCTTCCTTCCCTCCTTCTGTCATTCTTTCCTTAGTCCCTCATTCCTTCCTTCCTTTCTTTCTTTCCTCCCTTCTTTCCTTCCGTCCTTCCTTCCCACCCTCCTTTCCTTCCTTCTGTCCTTCCTTCCTTCTGTCCTTCCTCCCTTCCTTCTTCCCCCCTTCAATCCCTCCTTTCCTTCCTTCCTTCCTTCCTTCCCACCCTCCTTTCCTACATTCTTCCCCCCTTCCATCCTTCTTCCCCCCTTCTATCCCTCCTTTCTTTCCTTCCTTCCTTCTTACCTCCCTCCCTCCCTCCTCCCTTCCGTCCACCCTCCTTTCCTTCCTTCTTCCCCCCTTCCATCCTTCCTTTCCTTCCTTCCTTCCTTCCATCCTCCCTTCATTCCTCCTTTCCTCCCTCCCTCCTCCCTTCCTTCCTTCCTCCTCCCTTCCTTCCTCCCTCATTTCCTTCCTTCTTCCTCCTTTCCGTCCTTCCTTCCTTCCTTCCACCCTTCCTTCCCACTTTCTCCCTCCCTTCTTCCTTTCCTTCCTTCTTCCTCCCTTCCTTCCTTGACTCGAGGACAACAGGAGGGTTAATAAAACAATCATGAGACTTTTATTTTGGAATATTCTGATTAATTAAGCTGCTGACAGGAAACTGGTAACTTTATATTTAACACATTTCCTCCCATCGTTGAGGCCTCTCTGAAAACGTCACATCGATCAGTTCATTCATGCAGCTGTCAATCACTGTGACATCACAAACCGCCAGTCCATTGGTTCAGTGGGACGGGAGGGGGCGGGGCTTAACATTGGCTTCCTGTCTGGACGTGAAGCTCGTTAACATGATGAGACGCAGCAGAAGACAAATTAGCTTCGTTAAAGATTAAAGCTTTGATTTGATTATGGCTCTGTGTGTGTGTGTGTGTGTGTGTGTGTGTGTGTGTGTGTGTGTTTGTGTGTGTGTGTGTTACAGTGTGTGTATTACGGTGTGTGTGTGGAAAGCCCTGAGTCAGACTGTGCTGCCAGTTAACCAGTTGCCCAGTCAGCATCTACAGGTGTCTCCCGCACACACACACACACACACACACACACACACATACTGTAATACACACACACACACACACACACACACACACACACACACACACACACACACACATAGAACCACTCTCCCAAATTAACCGTTAATCATAAAACGGTAAAAACGATGAGTCATGAGTTTCCTCTCGTCTCTGCTGCTGCTCAACGCTTCACACACACACACACACACACACACACACACACCCTCACACACACACACACACACACACACACACTGAGCCTCACACACACACACACACACATACATACACACACTGAGCCTCACACACACACACACACACACACACACACTGAGCCTCACACACACACACACACATACACACACACACTGAGCCTCACACACACACACACACACACACACACACACAGACTCACACACACACACACACACACACACACTGAGCCTCACACACTGAGCCTCACACACACACACACACACACACACACACACACTGAGCCTCACACACACACACACACATACATACACACACTGAGCCTCACACACACACACACACACACACACACACACACACACACAGAGCCTCACACACACACACACTGAGCCTCACACACACACACACACACACACACACACAGAGACTCACACACACACACACACTGAGCCTCACACACACACACACACACACACACACTGAGCCTCACACACACACACACACTCAGCCTCTCACACACACACACACACACACACTGAGCCTCACACACACACACACACATACATACACACACTGAGCCTCACACACACACACACACACACTGAGCCTCACACACACACACACACACACACACACACACACAGAGACTCACACACACACACACACTGAGCCTCACACACACACACACACACACACACACACACACACACACACACACTGAGCCTCACACACACACACACACACACAGCCTCTCACACACACACACACACACACACACGTGTTGGTGGTCTCTGTAATCATTTCTTCAGTCAGCGTGTTTGTGGGAGTCGAGCGGTTAAATTCTGTCACATCATGTGATTAAATGGATTAAATGGACTTTTTAATACTCGGTTGTCACTTTTCATAATTAAAAATAATTTTCCTGCCTCAGAACGAGACGTGATATTATTACAGCAGCAGTTCAGGTTTAATTCACTAAAACACTGACAGGTTTCACTTAAACCCAGCGCTGGGAAATAACTAAAGGAGTATATTTTTTACACTTTAATATAATTTTGAGCCGCTTGAACTTTAATTTTTTCCATTTCCTGTTACATTATATTTGTGCTCTGCTCCACAAAATCTGCAGTTAAGAGTCGACAGTCGTCAGCTAAAAGTGAGAAGATGCAGAGTTTCAAAGGCCTTTAAAGAAGAGGAGAGAGAGAGAGAGAGAGGAAGGAGAGGAGAGAAGGGAAAGAGAGGAGAGAGAGGAAGGAGAGGAAGGAGGAGAGGAAGAGGAGGAGAGGAGAGAGAGGAGAGAGAGGAAGGAGAGGAGAGAGAGGAAGGAGAGGAGAGAGAGAGAGGAAGGAGAGGAGAGAGAGGAAGAGGAAGGAGAGGAGGAGGGAGAGAGGAAGGAGAGGAGAGAGAGGAAGGAGAGGAGAGAGAGGAAGGAGAGGAGAGAGGGATAGAGAGAGGAGAGAGAGAGAGGAGAGGAGAGAGAGGAAGGAGAGGAGAGAGAGGAAGGAGAGGAAGAGGAGGAGAGAGAGGAAGGAGCAGTTCAGGTTTAATTCACTAAAACACTGACACGTTTCACTTCAACCCAGAGCTGGGAAATAATTAAAGGAGTACAGCTTTTACATTTTAATATAATTTTGAGCTGCTTGAACTTTAATTTTTTCCATTTCCTGTTACATTATATTTGTGCTCTGCTCCACAAAATCTGCAGTTAAGAGTCGACAGTCATCAGCTAAAAGTGAGAAGATGCAGAGTTTCAAAGGCCTTGAAAGAAGAGGAGGAGAGGAGAGAGAGGAAGGAGAGGAAAGAGAGGAGAGAGAGGAAGGAGAGGAAGGAGAGGAAGGAGAGGAAGAGGAGGGGAGAGAAGGGAAAGACAGGAGAGAGGAGAGAAGGGAAGGAGGAGAGAGAGGAGGAGAGAGAGGAAGGAGAGGAGGAGGAGAGGAGAGAGAGAGAGAGAGGAAGGAGAGGAGAGAGAGAGAGAGAGAGAGAGGAAGGAGAGGAGAGAGGGGGAGGAGAGGAGAGAGAGAGGAAGGAGAGGGAGGAAGGAGAGGAAGAGGAGGAGAGAGAAGGGAAAGAGAGGAGAGAGAGGAAGAGGAGGAGAGAGAGGAAGGAGAGGAGAGGAGAGAGGAAGGAGAGGAGAGAGGAGCTGCTTGAACTTTAATTTTTACATTATATTTCTGCTCTGCTCCACAAAATCTGCAGTTAAGAGTCGACAGTCATCAGCTAAAAGTGAGAAGATGCAGAGTTTCAAAGGCCTTGAAAGATAAATCTGCTGCTGTTAACAATAAAAACACTGACAGGAAGCTGCTGGTCTTAAAAGTGAAGCCAATCTAGAAGTAATTTACCAATCAATCAATGAATCTTTATTTGTATAGCACCAAATCAC
>NC_070581.1:33923035-33930535 GCF_027409825.1 Scomber japonicus | reverse complement strand
GAACCTAAACTGGCCCATGTAGTAAATTCTACATCTGGGCCAAATATCACAAAAAACCTGATTTTGTTAGCTTGATTTTTGTGCTTCTACTGTTGGTTAGTTTGCTATGAAGTTAAATGTTTTCTTTATTTGTTGCTGAAATATGATGAGGAGAGTTAAGGGTTCTGGGTTTTATTTTGAAAGTTGACCGGATGCTCTGTGCTTTTTCTCTCTTCCTGTCCAACTTGATCTGCTCTGAAGAGATTGACGTGACTTTAAAGCGGCTTCTGTTGAAAATAGACACTGGCCAAGCAATTTTAAATCAAGTTGCACTGCTACTACAGTAATTACGGCAGCCAAATCAAATCAGAATGAATGTCGTTAGGCTACCGTAATTACTGTAGTAGCAGCACAACTAAAAAGCCTGATTTTGTTCACTGTGCTTCTACTGTGGGTTAGTTTGCTATGAAGTTAAATGTTTGTTGCTGAAATATGATTAGGAGAGTTAGGGTAAATGCTACATTTGGGCCAAATATCACAAAACGAATATGGCCCATCTTTGGCCGAAATATGGCAAGTATGGCAATGACTAATCCGGATGCAGGGAGGAAGGAAGGAAGAAAGGAAAAGAAGACAGGTAGGAAAGATGGAAGGAACGAAGGACGGAAAAAAGAAAGAAAGGGAGGAAGTAAGGACAGATGGAAGGAAGGAAGAAATGGTGGGAGGAAGGAAGGAAGAAAGGCAGGGAGGAAGGAAGGAAGAAAGGCAGGGTGGAAAGAAGGAAGGAAGGAAAGATGGAAGGAACGAACGACGGAAAGAAGGAAAAAAGAAAGAAAGGGAGGAAGTAAGGACAGATGGAAGGAAGGAAGAAAGGCAGGGAGGAAGTAAGGACAGATGGAAGGAAGGAAGAAATGGTGGGAGGAAGGAAGGAAAAGAAGACAGGGAAGAAAAATGGAAGGAAAGAAGGACGGAAAGAAAGGGAGGAAGGACAGAAGGAAGGAAGGAAGGAAGGAAAAGAAGACAGGAAGCACACCACTGTGTCACCGTGTGTGGTGGACTAATCCGGATGTGAGCCTAAAGAGGCCCACATATAAGGAAACATACTTGGCCCACCTTTGTTGAAACATATTTGGGCCAGTCTTGGCTGAACTGGTTTATTTGGTGTGTTTTTGGTTGACATCTGGCATTGTGATGGCTTGGTTATGGCCCACTTTTGGCAAACATGAGCGGACCGCCCAAGTGGGGGTTTCCCTTCCTTCCCTTCCTTCCTCCTTTCCTTCCTTCTTCCCTCCTTTCCTTCCTTCTTTCCTTCCTCTGGCATTGTGATGGCTTGGTTATGGCCCACTTTTGGCAAACATGAGCGGACCGCCCAAGTGCCTCCTCTCATCCTCCTCTCATCCCTCCTCTCATCCTCCTCTCATCCTTCTCTCATCCTTCTCTCATCCCTCCTTCATCGTCTCTCCATCCTCCTCTCATTCTCCTCTCATCCCTCCTCTCATCCTCCTCTCATCCCTCCTCTCATCCTTCTCTCATCCTTCTCTCATCCCTCCTTCATCGTCTCTCCATCCTCCTCTCATTCTCCTCTCATCCTCCTCTCATCATCTCTCCATCCTCCTCTCATCCCTCCTCTCCTCCTCCTCTCATCCCTCCTCTCATCCCTCCTTCATCGTCTCTCCATCCTCCTCTCATCCTCCTCTCATCCCTCCTTCATCGTCTCTCCATCCTCCTCATTTCTCCTTCATCCTCCTCTCATCCCTCCTCTCATCCTCCTCTCATCCTCCTCTAATCCTCCTCTCATCCCTCCTCTCATCCCTCCTCTCATCCTCCTCTCATCCCTCCTTCATCATCTCTCCATCCTCCTCTCCATCCTCCTCTCATCCTCCTCTCATCCCTCCTTCATCGTCTCTCCATCCTACTCTCATCCTCCTCTCATCCTCCTCTCATCCTCCTCTCATCCCTCCTCTCATCCCTCCTCTCATCCCTCCTTCATCATCTCTCCATCCTCCTCTCATCCCTCCTCTCATCCCTCTTCATCGTCTCTCCATCCTCCTCTCATCCTCCTCTAATCCTCCTCTCATCCTCCTCTCATCCGTCCTCTCATCCTCCTCTCATCCTCCTCTAATCCTCCTCTCATCCGTCCTCTCATCCTCCTCTCCATCCTCCTCTCATCCTCCTCTCTCCTCCTCTCATCCCTCCTCTCATCCCTCCTTCATTGTCTCTCCATCCTCCTCTCATCCTCCTCTCCTCTCATTCTCCTCTCATCCCTCCTTCATCGTCTCTCCATCCTCCTCTCATCCCTCCTTCATCGTCTCTCCATCCTCCTCTCATCCCTCCTCTCATCCTCTTCTCCATCCTCCTCTCATCCCTCCTTCATCCCTCCTTCATCGTCTCTCCATCCTCCTCATTTCTCCTTCATCATCTCTCCATCCTCCTCTCATCCCTCCTCTCATCCTCCTCTCATCCCTCCTCTCATCCCTCCTTCATCGTCTCTCCATCCTCCTCTCATCCCTCCTCTCATCCTCCTCTCATCCTCCTCTCATCCCTCTTCATCGTCTCCCCATCCTCCTCTCATCCCTCCTTCATCGTCTCTCCATCCTCCTCTCATCCCTCCGCTCATCCTCCTCTCATCCTCCTCTCATCCCTCCTCTCATCCCTCCTCTCATCCTCCTCTCATCCCTCCTTCATCATCTCTCATCCTCCTCTCATCCCTCCTCTCATCCCTCTTCATCGTCTCCTCTCCATCCTCCTCTCATCCTCCTCTCATCCTTCTCTCCTCCTCCTCTCATTCCCCTCTCATCGTCTCTCCATCCTCCTCTCATCCCTCCTCTCATCCCTCCTTCATCGTCTCTCCATCCTCCTCTCATTCTCCTCTCATCCCTCCTTCATCGTCTCTCCATCCTCCTCTCATCCCTCCTCTCATCCTCTCTCCATCCTCCTCTCATCCCTCCTTCATCGTCTCTCATCCTCCTCTCATCCTCCTCTCATCCTCCTCTCATCCCTCCTTCATCATCTCTCCATCCTCCTCTCATCCTCCTCTCATCCCTCCTCCCATCCTCCTCTCATCCTACTCTCATCCTCCTCTCATCCTCCTCTCATCCCTCCTCTCATCCCTCTTCATCGTCTCTCCATCCTCCTCATTTCTCCTTCATCGTCTCTCCATTCTCCTCTAATCTCTCCTCTCATCCCTCCTCTCATCCTCCTCTCATCCTCCTCTGATCCTCCTCTCATCCTCCTCTCATCCCTCCTCTCATCCTTCCTTCATCCTCCTCTCATCCTCCTCTCATCCCTCCTTCATCATCTCTCCATCCTCCTCTCATCCCTCCTCTCATCCTTCTCTCATCCCTCCTCTCATCCTTCCTTCATCCTCCTCTCCATCCTCCTCATTTCTCCTCCTGCTCATCGATCGCTGGAATATTAATGTCATCTGTATAAATGAGAGCCGAGGAAACACACTGTCTGCTGTCGTTTCAGTCAAACACACACACACACACACACACATACACACACACACACACACACACACACACACACACACACACACACACACACACACACACACACACACACGGCTCCTGTCACCGCGCTGCAGCCAATTAGCTAATGGCTCGTTAAGGACGTCGTCCATTAGAGCTTCTAATCAATCAATTAAGTAGAGCAGACGAGGATTTAATTGATCTGCTGCTTCGTGCCTATTGATCACATGATGCGGTCACCGCGGCAACCACATGGGACAGAGATGGTGACCGGGCTGAGTCAGCAGTGTGTGTGTGTGTGTATTATGTTAGAAATGCGTTTATAATGACATTATGTTAAGGTCTTATCTTTATATTGACTGTTTGCAGACTGAGGAGCTTATTAGATATTATATTATATTATATTATATTATAAATCAGTTTCATGTCTGTGTGCTAAAGGGTTAGTTTGACTTCTTGGACAATAAGTTTATTAAATACTAAATATTTTAGTTCAATATAAAGAAAGAGTAGAAACAGAGAAAACAGCCTCACTCTGTACAAACATATTAAAATCTGCACCAGTCAGATATTATATTTATCAACTACTTTATACACAGTTAGTCCAGTATTATGAGTGATGTAGTATGCAGTATTACAGTAAAAGTACTGCAGTATTATGAGTGATGTAGTATGCAGTATTACAGTAAAAGTACTGCAGTATTATGAGTGATGTAGTATGCAGTATTACAGTAAAAGTACTGCAGTATTATGAGTGATGTAGTATGCAGTATTACAGTAAAAGTACTGCAGTATTATAGTGATGTAGTATGCAGTATTACAGTAAAAGTACTGCAGTATTATAGTGATGTAGTATGCAGTATTACAGTACAAGTACTGCAGTATTATAGTGATGTAGTATGCAGTATTACAGTAAAAGTACTGCAGTATTATAGTGATGTAGTATGCAGTATTACAGTAAAAGTACTGCAGTATTATAGTGATGTAGTATGCAGTATTACAGTACAAGTACTGCAGTATTATAGTGATGTAGTATGCAGTATTACAGTACAAGTACTGCAGTATTATGAGTGATGTAGTATGCAGTATTACAGTAAAAGTACTGCAGTATTATGAGTGATGTAGTATGCAGTATTACAGTAAAAGTACTGCAGTATTATGAGTGATGTAGTATGCAGTATTACAGTAAAAGTACTGCAGTATTATAGTGATGTAGTATGCAGTATTACAGTAAAAGTACTGCAGTATTATAGTGATGTAGTATGCAGTATTACAGTACAAGTACTGCAGTATTATAGTGATGTAGTATGCAGTATTACAGTAAAAGTACTGCAGTATTATAGTGATGTAGTATGCAGTATTACAGTAAAAGTACTGCAGTATTATAGTGATGTAGTATGCAGTATTACAGTACAAGTACTGCAGTATTATAGTGATGTAGTATGCAGTATTACAGTACAAGTACTGCAGTATTATAGTGATGTAGTATGTAGTATTACAGTACAAGTACTGCAGTATTATAGTGATGTAGTATGTAGTATTACAGTAAAAGTACTGCAGTATTATAGTGATGTAGTATGCAGTATTATAGTAAAAGTACTGCAGTATTATAGTGATGTAGTATGCAGTATTATAGTAAAAGTACTGCAGTATTATAGTGATGTAGTATGCAGTATTACAGTAAAAGTACTGCAGTATTATGAGTGATGTAGTATGCAGTATTACAGTAAAAGTACTGCAGTATTATAGTGATGTAGTATGCAGTATTACAGTAAAAGTACTGCAGTATTATAGTGATGTAGTATGCAGTATTACAGTACAAGTACTGCAGTATTATAGTGATGTAGTATGCAGTATTACAGTAAAAGTACTGCAGTATTATAGTGATGTAGTATGCAGTATTACAGTAAAAGTACTGCAGTATTATAGTGATGTAGTATGCAGTATTACAGTACAAGTACTGCAGTATTATAGTGATGTAGTATGCAGTATTACAGTACAAGTACTGCAGTATTATAGTGATGTAGTATGTAGTATTACAGTACAAGTACTGCAGTATTATAGTGATGTAGTATGTAGTATTACAGTAAAAGTACTGCAGTATTATAGTGATGTAGTATGCAGTATTATAGTAAAAGTACTGCAGTATTATAGTGATGTAGTATGCAGTATTATAGTAAAAGTACTGCAGTATTATAGTGATGTAGTATGCAGTATTACAGTAAAAGTACTGCAGTATTATAGTGATGTAGTATGCAGTATTACAGTAAAAGTACTGCAGTATTATAGTGATGTAGTATGCAGTATTACAGTAAAAGTACTGCAGTATTATAGTGATGTAGTATGCAGTATTACAGTACAAGTACTGCAGTATTATAGTGATGTAGTATGTAGTATTACAGTACAAGTACTGCAGTATTATAGTGATGTAGTATGTAGTATTACAGTAAAAGTACTGCAGTATTATAGTGATGTAGTATGCAGTATTATAGTAAAAGTACTGCAGTATTATAGTGATGTAGTATGCAGTATTATAGTAAAAGTACTGCAGTATTATAGTGATGTAGTATGCAGTATTACAGTAAAAGTACTACAGTAAAGTACTAGTACCTCTAACAGTACTACAGTAGTACTAGTACCTCTAACAGTACTACAGTAGTACTAGTACCTCTAACAGTACTACAGTAAAGTACTAGTACCTCTAACAGTACTACAGTAAAGTACTAGTACCTCTAACTATATTACAGTATAGTACAAGTACCTCTAACAGTACTACAGTAGTACTAGTACCTCTAACAGTACTACAGTAAAGTACTAGTACCTCTAACAGTACTACAGTAGTACTAGTACCTCTAACAGTACTACAGTAAAGTACTAGTACCTCTAACAGTACTACAGTAGTACTAGTACCTCTAACAGTACTACAGTAAAGTACTAGTACCTCTAACAGTACTACAGTAGTACTAGTACCTCTAACAGTACTACAGTAAAGTACTAGTACCTCTAACAGTACTACAGTAGTACTAGTACCTCTAACAGTACTACAGTAAAGTACTAGTACCTCTAACAGTACTACAGTAGTACTAGTACCTCTAACAGTACTACAGTAGTACTAGTACCTCTAACAGTACTACAGTAAAGTACTAGTACCTCTAACAGTACTACAGTAGTACTAGTACCTCTAACAGTACTACAGTAGTACTAGTACCTCTAACAGTACTACAGTAAAGTACTAGTACCTCTAACAGTACTACAGTATAGTACTAATACCTCTAACAGTACTACAGTATAGTACTAGTACCTCTAACAGTACTACAGTAAAGTACTAGTACCTCTAACAGTACTACAGTATAGTACTAGTACCTCTAACAGTACTACAGTAGTACTAGTACCTCAGACTGTACTACAGTAAAGTACTAGTACCTCTAACAGTACTACAGTAGTACTAGTACCTCTAACTGTACTACAGTAGTACTAGTACCTCTAACAGTACTATAGTAGTACTAGTACCTCTAACAGTACTACAGTAGTACTAGTACCTCTAACATTACTACAGTAGTACTAGTACCTCTAACAGTACTATAGTAGTACTAGTACCTCTAACAGTACTACAGTAGTACTAGTACCTCTAACATTACTACAGTAGTACTAGTACCTCTAACAGTACTATAGTAGTACTAGTACCTCTAACATTACTACAGTAGTACTAGTACCTCTAACAGTACTACAGTAGTACTAGTACCTCTAACATTACTACAGTAGTACTAGTACCTCTAACAGTACTATAGTAGTACTAGTACCTCTAACATTACTATAGTAGTACTAGTACCTCTAACAGTACTACAGTAGTACTAGTACCTCTAACATTACTACAGTAGTACTAGTACCTCTAACAGTACTATAGTAGTACTAGTACCTCTAACATTACTACAGTAGTACTAGTACCTCTAACATTACTATAGTAGTACTAGTACCTCTAACAGTACTACAGTAGTACTAGTACCTCTAACATTACTACAGTAGTACTAGTACCTCTAACAGTACTATA
>NC_070581.1:33910535-33918035 GCF_027409825.1 Scomber japonicus | reverse complement strand
AACTAGCTAACTGTATATAAAGTAGTGTAAACTAGCTAACTGTATATAAAGTAGTGTAAACTAGCTAACTGTATATAAAGTAGTATAAACTAGCTAACTGTATATAAAGTAGTATAAACTAGCTAACTGTATATAAAGTAGTGTAAACTAGCTAACTGTATATAAAGTAGTAAACTAGCTAACTGTATATAAAGTAGTATAAACTAGCTAACTGTATATAAAGTAGTGTAAACTAGCTAACTGTATATAAAGTAGTATAAACTAGCTAACTGTATATAAAGTAGTGTAAACTAGCTAACTGTATATAAAGTAGCGTAAACTAGCTAACTGTATATAAAGTAGTATAAACTAGCTAACTGTATATAAAGTAGTGTAAACTAGCTAACTGTATATAAAGTAGCGTAAACTAGCTAACTGTATATAAAGTAGTATAAACTAGCTAACTGTATATAAAGTAATGTAAACTAGCTAACCGTATATAAAGTAGTGTAAACTAGCTAACTGTATATAAAGTAGTGTAAACTAGCTAACTGTATATAAAGTAGTGTAAACTAGCTAACCGTATATAAAGTAGTGTAAACTATCATACTAGTACCTCATACTACAGTATGAGGTACTTGTACTTTACTGTAGTACAGTTAGAGGTACTAGTACTATACTGTAGTACAGTTTGAGGTACTTGTACTTTACTGTAGTACAGATTGAGGTACTTACTTTTACTGTAATACTGCATACTACATCACTATAATACTGCAGTACTTTTACTGTAATACTGCATACTACGTCACTATAATACTGCAGTACTTTTACTGTAATACTGCATACTACATCACTATAATACTGCAGTACTTTTACTGTAATACTGCATACTACATCACTATAATACTGCAGTACTTTTACTGTAATACTGCATACTACATCACTATAATACTGCAGTACTTTTACTGTAATACTGCATACTACATCACTATAATACTGTAGTACTTTTACTGTAATACTACATACTACATCACTATAATACTGTAGTACTTTTACTGTAATACTACATACTACATCACTATAATACTGTAGTACTTTTACCAGTAAGGATCTGGATATTTCTTCCTCTGATGGAGATCATGTTGTTTCTGAGTGCAGAGGTCGTGTTTGAGGGGTGACATCATCGTACAGTGATACAGAGCGGTGATGAGGTCATACCTTAGATATTACTGTTGGAGGCCGTCCCTGTACCAACATAGAATATTCTATTACAGTGTGTGTGTGTGTGTGTGTGTGCGTGTGTGTGTGTGTGTGTGTGTGTGTGTGTGTGTGTGTGTGTCCGTGTGCGTGTGTGTGTGTGTGTGTGTGTGTGTGTGTCCGTGTGTGTGCGTGCGTGTGTCCGTGTGTGTATGTGTGTGTGCGTGTGTGTGTGTGTGTGTGTGTGTGTCCGTCCACTCAGCCTCTCTCTCCCTCATCATTAATACATGTCATCATTTCCACTCAGAGTGTTTCTAACCTCCTTCAAACACATCTGGAAATCTATTTAAAAGGTTTCCATAATGATGTGAAATGTTGCTTTTAAGGGTCAAAATCTGCTTTTAATCAAATCTCCAATACCTGCTCAGGTCACTGTGAGGACCCTGCTGTTTGTTTCCCTTTTATCTGACCCCCAAAAAAACCTTCTTTATGTTATATTTCACTGTTAAATACGATATCTGAGAGTTTAAACACAACTAATGAGGAGAAACCTGCTAATCTGTGTTTATTATAGAGGAGTGATTGTCCAATATTAACCCTCCTGTTGTCCTCAGATCAAGGAAGGACAGAAGGAAGGAAGGAAAGGAGTAAGGATGAAAAGATGAAGTAATGTAGGACAGAGCGAAGGACAGGAGGAAGGAAGGAAAGGAAGGAGGGAGGGAGTAAAGGAGTAAGGATGAAAAGAGGAAGGAATGTAGGACAGAGTGAAGGACAGGAGGAAGGAAGGAAAGGAAGGAGGGAGGGAGGGAGGGAGGGAGGGAGGGAGGGAGGGAGGAAGGAAGGAAGGAAGGAAAGAGGAAGGAATTTAGGACAGAGCGAAGGACAGGAGGAAGGAAGGAAAAGAGGGAGGGAGGGAGGGAGGGAGGGAGGAAGGAAGGAAAGAGGAAGGAATGTAGGACAGAGTGAAGCACAGGAGGAAGGAAGGAAAGGAAGGAGGGAGGGAGTAAAGGAGTAAGGATGAAAAGAGGAAGGAATGTAGGACAGAGCGAAGGACAGGAGGAAGGAAGGAAAGGAAGGAGGGAGGGAGTAAAGGAGTAAGGATGAAAAGAGGAAGGAATGTAGGACAGAGGGAAGGACAGGAGGAAGGAAGGAAAGGAAGGAGGGAGGGAGGGAGGGAGGAAGGAAGGAAAGAGGAAGGAATTTAGGACAGAGCGAAGGACAGGAGGAAGGAAGGAAAGGAAGGAGGGAGGGAGTAAAGGAGTAAGGATGAAAAGAGGAAGGAATGTAGGACAGAGGGAAGAACAGGAGGAAGGAAGGAAAGGAAGGAGGGAGGGAGTAAGTAAAGGAGTAAGGATGAAAAGAGGAAGGAATGTAGGACAGAGCGAAGGACAGGAGGAAGGAAGGAAAAGAGGGAGGGAGGGAGGGAGGGAGGGAGGAAGGAAGGAAAGAGGAAGGAATGTAGGACAGAGTGAAGGACAGGAGAAAGGAAGGAAAGGAAGGAGGGAGGGAGGAAGGAAGGAAAGAGGAAGGAATTTAGGACAGAGGAAAGGACAGGAGGAAGGAAGGAGGGAGGTAGGGAAGGAGGGAGCAAGGAAGGAAAGAGGAAGGAATTTAGGACAGAGGGAAGGACAGGAGGAAGGAAGGAAAGGAAGGAGGGAGGGAGTAAAGGAGTAAGGATGAAAAGAGGAAGGAATGTAGGACAGAGCGAAGGACAGGAGGAAGGAAGGAAAGGAAGGAGGGAGGGAGGGAGGGAGTAAAGAAAGGAGTAAGGAGGGAGGGAAGGACAGGAGGAAGGAAGGAAAGGAAGGAGGGAGGGAGGGAGGGAGGAAGGAAAGAGGAAGGAATTTAGGACAGAGGGAAGGACAGGAGGAAGGAAGGAAAGGAAGGAGGGAGGGAGGAAGGAAGGAAAGAGGAAGGAATTTAGGACAGAGGGAAGGACAGGAGGAAGGAAGGAAAGGAAGGAGGGAGGGAGGGAGGGAGGAAAGGAGGAGGGATGAAAAGAGGAAGGCATTTAGTAGAGAAGGAAGGAAGGTAGGAAGGAAAGAAAGGAGTAAGGAGGGAGGGAGCGAGGAAAGGAGGAAGGAAGGAAAGGAGGGAGGACGAAAAGAGGAAGGCATTTAGGAGAGAAGGAAGGAAGGAAGGAAGGAAAGGAGTAAAGAGGGAGGGAGGGAGGACAGGAGCAAGGAAGGACGGATGGAAGGAGGAGGGAGCAAAGAAAGAAGGATGGAGGGGACGACAGGAGGGTTAAAATAAAGCAGTCAGTGCTCTCTGCTGGACAAACTGTATAAAGGAGACACTTTCTAAATGAGCTCAAATACCTCATAAAACATAAAGATGATGTTTCTGCTTCTGCTGCATCGAGTTCATCCTTCATGATGTGACTGAAGCAGTTTAATGAAAAGTCTGTGGAGTAACTTTTAAAAGAGACGCTGCTACTAATAAGACTTTTGAGTTTTTACATGGAAAGTTAAAATCACTGCAGTCAAACTCATGTTCTTCTTCTTCTCTGTGCAGTTTGTTCTCATTCATCTGCTGAAGGAGGAAAGTTTCTCTCATTTCAACACGTGAGCCTACGAGCAGGATTGATGACATCACAACTAGGGGCGGGAATTAATCATAGACTGTATAAAAGAAATGGACGTAACATCCGTGACGTCACCCATTGGTTTGTGGACTGCTGCTCGGAAGCCAATAGTTTCTAATCTAGGCAGCGCCATCTTGAAAATTTCAGGTGCATGCTGGGAAAAATAAAAACACGGATTCTACTTATATGGGCATGAGGCGGAGCCATGGGTGGAGCGGGGAGGTTGCTATGGTTGCGAGGGCTGGATCTCGAGGACATTGGTCAATCAACCTGTCAATCAGGACGTAGCCCCGCCCCCTAATGCATACCCTGCTTTATCGTCACATATAAAATCAGGGAGGCCAAAATGTCCCAAATGAACATCATACTGCATTGAAGAAGGCTTTAAACTAGCGATTGAGACCATAAACACATTTTGAAAACGTTTACTGAGGTTAGAAATCAAGTGAGAAGTTGGTGAATTCTCCATTGACTTGTATAGAGACGGTCGCCCCCTGGTGGCCTTTTGATAGAATGCAGCTCTAAGTTACTTCCTGGTTGGCTTCATTTCAGAGGACCGGAGCTCCCCGCCTGGTTAAGACACAAACCCCTCATTTAAATCCTGCTGTCTGCACCAGTAGCACAATCTATTGCACTGTGCTGCTGTTTAGACCTTTATTCAGGATCTTAGTAAATCACCTCACTGTTGCAGCTGTCAGCCTCCAGCAGAGATGAGCAGCTTCAGATAATCTCACTGCTTTCTTGACTCCACATTGTTTTCTCTCCTTCAGTCCCAGCCGCCGCCGCCGACTCGAGTGACATCACCTGAGGCGGTTTATCAGATTTCACACGCGGCTCCGACTGCACACACAAAAGACTTTAAACTGTTCTTCACACACGGAGAAGAAGTGAACACACGCTGAGGCTGAGAATCACCTTTAATGTCTCTCTGTTGTCCTTGAGTCAAGGAAGGAAGGGAGGGAGGGAGGAAGAAGGCAGGAAGGAAAGGAGGGAGGAAGGAGGGAGGGAGGAAGAAAAGGAGGGAGGAAACAGAGAGAGAAGGAGGGAAGGAAAGGAGGGAGGAAAGACACAGAGAAGGAGGGAAGGAAGGAAGAAGGAAGGAAAGAGGGAGGAAGGAGGGAGGAAAGACAGAGAGAAGGAGGGAGGAAGAAGGAAGGAAGGAAAGGAGGGAGGAAGGAGGGAGGAAGAAAGGAAAGGAGGAAGGAAGGAGGGAAGTAAGGGAGGGAGGAAAGAAAGAGAGAAGGAGGGAAGGAAAGGAGGGAGGAAAGAAAGAGAGAAGGAGGGAAGGAAGAAGGAAAGAAGGAAGGAAGGGAGGGAGGAAAGAAGGAACCGTCAAAACGGATAGGGTCAATTTGACCCGGGAGGACGACACAAGGGTTAATGTCTCTCTGTTGGTTTTGAAGCACTTTTATTTCATGCTGTGTTTTTGACCCTTTGGAGCCACCGTAGATATTTAATATTGGACCGTTTTCATCATGCAGACCCTAACCCTATTTAAACTCTTCCTCCTCTTCTGTCCTGTTGGTTATGTGCTGATGTGTATTTTGTGTATTTTGTGTGTGTATTGTGTGTAGATGTGTGCAGAGTGTTTTAAACTAGAGCACTGATGTATTATCAGTTATATATTATTATATTATTGACTGTATTGTATATTTATTCTCTATTGGTGCTTTTCCACTACACAGTTCCAGCACTACTCGACTCGCCTCGACATGGTTCCAGCAACAACCTTTTCCATTACTATAGTTCCTACTCAACGTGAGCGGGGTCGTCATAGCAACGGCTCCGCAAAACTGCCGTGACTTTGTTTGTGGACTGCTGCTCGGAAGCCAATAGTTTCAAATCTAGGCAGCGCCATCTTGAAAATTTCAGGTGCATGCTGGGAAAAATAAAAACACGGATTCTACTTATATGGTCATGAGGCGGGGCCATGGGCGGAGCGGGGAGGTTGCTATGGTTGCGAGGGCTGGATCTGGAGGACATTGGTCAATCAACCTGTCAATCAGGACGTAGCCACGCCCTAATGCATACCCTGCTTTATCGTCACATATAAAATCAGGGAGGCCAAAATGTCCCAAATGAACATCATACTGCATTGAAGAAGGCTTTAAACTAGCGATTGAGACCATAAACACATTTTGAAAACGTTTACTGAGGTTAGAAATCAAGTGAGAAGTTGGTGAATTCTCCATTGACTTGTATAGAGACGGTCGCCCCCTGGTGGCCTTTTGATAGAATGCAGCTCTAAGTTACTTCCTGGTTGGCCTCATTTCAGAGGACCAGAACTCCCCGCCTGCTCTGACCCAGAATATCCCGACCAGACGAGGAGACGGATCTTCTTGCTTCTGGCGGCCGCGGATTGAAACCAGACTTCAGCGTAATCGTGTTTTGAGAGAACAGGTGAGCCGTAAGTCAGTTAACCGATGACTTCATTAGATTACTCAACATAATAATGTGATTGGACTCATCCATTTCTGCCAGCACTCATATTTCCTTCTCAGCAGGCTCTGTTCCAGCTGAGGTCAGTGATTTCTCTTCTTTTCCTCAACCCTAACCCTTCCTTCCTTCCTCACTCATGACTCCTTTCTCCCTCCCTTCCTTCCTTCACTCCTTCCTTCCTTCCTCACTCCTTGACTCCTTCCTCTCTCCCTTCCTTCCTTCCTTTTGTCCTTTCTTTCTTCCTTCCATCTTTCCTTCTTCCCTTCCTTCCTTCCTTCCTTCCTTCCTGTCTTCTTTCCCTTCCTCCCTTCCTTCGTTCCTTCCTTCGTTCCTTCCTTCCTTCGTTCCTTCCTTCCTTCCTTCCACTCTTCTTTCCTTCTTCCCTTCCTTCCTTCCTTGCTGTCTTCTCTTCCTTCTCCTCCTTCTTTTCCTTCCCTCCTTCCTTGCTGTCTTCTCTTCCTTCTCCTTCTTCTTTTCCTTCCTTCCTTCCTTGCTGTCTTCTCTTCCTTCTCCTCCTTCTTTTCCTTCCTTCCTTCCTTCCTTCCTCACTCCTTGACTCCTTCCTCTCTCCCTTCCTTCCCCCATTTCTGCCAGCAGTCATATTTCTCAGCAGTCTCTGTTCCAGCTGAGGTCAGTGATTTCTCTTCTTCTCCTCCTTCTTTCCTTCTTTTCATTCTTTGTTACTTAATTCCTTTCTTCCTTCCTTCCTTCCTTTCGTCCTTCCTTCCTCATTCCTTGACTCCTTCCTCCCTCCCTACCTTCCTTCACTCCTTGACTCCTTCCTTCCTTCCTTCCTTCCTCATTCCTTGACTCCTTCCTCCCTCCCTACCTTCCTTCACTCCTTGACTCCTTCCTTCCTTCCTTTTGTCCTTCCTTTCTTCCTTCCATCCTTCCTCCCTTCCTTCCTTCCTTCCATTCTTCTTTCCTTCTTTCCTTCTTCCCTTCCTTCCTTCCTTTCTTCCTTTTGTCCTTCCTTCCTTCCTTCCTTCCTCACTCCTTGACTCCTTCCTCCCTCCCTTCCTTCCTTCACTCCTTGACTCCTTCCTTCCTTTGGTCCTTCCTTTCTTCCTTCCATCCTTCCTTGCTGTCTTCTCTTCCTTCTGCTCCTTCTTTTCCTTCCTTCTTTCCTTCCTTCCTTCCTTCCTTGCTGTCTTCTCTTCCTTCTCCTCCTTCCTTCCTTCCTTCCTTCCTTCCTTCCTTCCTTCCTCACTCCTTGACTCCTTCCTCCCTCTCTTCCTTCCTTCCTTCTTTCCCTCCATCCCTTGAATGAAAATGAGTTTGACACCTCCTGACACCTAGAG
>NC_070581.1:33890907-33900907 GCF_027409825.1 Scomber japonicus | reverse complement strand
CCTTCCATCTGTCCTTCCTCCCTCCCTTCCTTCTTTCCTTCCTTCATTCCTTTTCCATCCATCCTTCCTTCCTTCCTTCCTTCCTTCCTTCCTTCCTTTCCTTCATTTCTTCCTTTCACCTGCCCTTCCTCTCTTCCTTCTGTCCTTCTTTCCTTCCTTCCTTCCTTTCACCTGCCCTTCTCCCTTCCTTCCTTCCTTCCTTCGTTCCTTCCTTCCTTCCTTCCTTTCACCTGCCCTTCTTCCCTTCCTCCTTTCCTTCCTTCCTTCCTTCCTTTCACCTGCCCTGGTCTGTTCATCAGGTGTGTAGTGTAGACTCACTGTAGAGTGTTTAGGAAGCATCTCACCACGACTTCACGATATTTTAGGAAATGACTGAACCCTTCTTTAAAAGAAACTATCGATGTATTTAGAGCTGGTTTGAAGTCAGGTTGTAGTTTTTCTCCTGTTTTATTTCAACCCTGACCCTTTTTTCCTTCTCTGTGCACCTTTAAAAGAAGTTCCAGAAATCAATATTTGAGGTCGAGAAGTCAAAGTATTTAGAGGCAGAAACACCAAACACACACACATACACGCACACACACACACACACACACACACACACATACACGCACACACACACACACACACACACACACACACACACACACACACACACACACACACACACACACACATACACGCGCACACACACACACACACACACACACAAAACCAAACACGTGTGTGTGTGTGTGTGTGTTGAAATGACTACTTCCCTAAAGCTGTCCTGACTCGTGATTGGAAACAGGAAATGAACAGCGGTGTGGCAACGTCCACTGTTGGGTTAATGCCTCATCCTCATCCTCTTACTCCTCCTCCTCTTCCTCCTCCTCCTCTTCCTCTACCTCCACCTCCTCCTCCTCCTCCTCCTCTACCTCCACCTCCTCCTCCTCATCCTCCTCCTCTTACTCCTCCTCTTCTTCCTCCTCCTTCTCCTCCTCTAGCTCTTCCTTCCTTCCTTTCTTTCTTTCACATGCCCTTCCTTCTTTCCTTTCTTCCATCTTTCCTTACTTTCACAGTGACAAACACACACACACACACACACACACACACACACACACACACACACATTTTTAGAATACATTTTTACATATTTACAGATGATGTTTGTATTTACAGTTATTTGTAACTTGTGTTGCTGTGGTGAAGTTATAATATGACTTCAGTCCTCCTCAGGGAGTTTCATCTTCTTCTAATCTACTCAATAATTTACTGAACCAGACCGACCAGCGACCACAGAGAGCTACTCCTACTCCTCCTCCTCCTCCTCCTCCTCCTCCTCCTCCAGCGACCACAGAGAGCAGGCTGGGGTTTTAGTTTGTGTGAAAACAGTCAGAGTGAGATGTCTTCCTGTCTTCCTGTCATGCTGTCTCCTCTGTCTGCACTCACAGTGAGAGCAGAGATAGTTTCTGTGGACAGTGTCTCCCTCTGCTGGCCAGACAGTGAACTGCAGCGAGGAGAGCAGCAGGTGTTATAATCACAGCTGGATTGGAAAGTTGGTTGTTGGGCCTTATTGATCTTTATTAGACACTTTAGAGCAGAGGAGTCAAACTCATTTTCATTCAAGGGTCACATACAGACCAATTTGATCTCATGTGGGCCGGATCATTAAAAAGATGGAGGGAAGGAAGGAAAAGAGGGATGAGAAGGAAGAGAATACAGGAAGGAAAGATGGAAGGAAGAGAAGACCTGAAGGAAGGAAAGAAGGGAAGAGAAGACAGATGGAAGGAAAGAAGGGAAGACCGGGAGGAAGGGAAGAGAAGACAGATGGAAGGAAGAGAAGACAGGAAGGAAGGAAGGAAAGAAGGAAGGAAGGAAGAAAGGAAAGAGAAGACAGATGCAAGGAAGAGAAGACAGGAAGGAAGGAAGGAAGGAAGGAAGGAAAGAGAAGACAGATGGAAGGAAGAGAAGACAGGAAGGAAGGAAGGAAGGAAGGGAAGAGAATACAGATGGAAGGAAGAGAAGAGAAGACCGGAAGGAAGGAAGGAAGGAAGGAAGGAAGGGAGAAAGGAAGGAAGGACAGATGGAAGCAAGGAAAAGAGCACTGGATAGCAAGTGGGCCGGATTACACCCCTCGGCGGGCCATATCTGGCCCGCGGGCCGCATGTTAGACACCCCTGCTCTAGAGCTACAGTGATTAGATGATTAATTGACTTTATTGATTGACAGTTACTCGGCCAAACTGTTTTAATAATTGGTGAATAATTGAAGTCATTTTTGCAGAGCTCTGGAAAGACCATGGAGGAGTAGAGAATACTAATCATATTCAATCAGCTGGAAGTTTGAGGAAAGCAAATATTTCTTGAGTAAAATCTATTTGATTTGATATGAGACCTAATTATTAATTGGATTATTTTTTCTTGAATTCATTTTATAGGTTACTACTCTTTAGATTTATAATAATGAAAAAAAAAATAAATAATAATATTAAAAATAAAATAAAATAAATTTAAAAATTTTAAAAAATAAAATAAAATAAAATGAATAAATAAATAAATACATTTAATTTTTAAGGCTGTATAAAAGATTAAACTTTTGTTATTTTGCTTCATAACAATCGAAAAATGACAACACTGTGACGTCAGACGCTATCTCCCCCGCTGGTCCCGCCCCTCTGCGTCAGGCTCATCCAATCACGTGTCAGCATCGGGATGAGCTGGCATTAAACTCCAGGAAGTGTTTATCGAAGCTAAGCTAACAGGCTAACTGATCAGCAGCAGCAGGCAGCAGGCACACAGACGGTTTAAAGCTGAGAAGAGGAACAGAGAAGCAACAAGAGGAGAAAAGTTTCATCCCGAGTCTGTTTCTGGATCTACTGAAGGTGAGTCTGAGCTGCTGGCTGCTTTTAAACAATCTTTATTATTTTATTATTGTGTTAAAGCCTTCCTGAAGCTAACTAATGCTAACTGCTAACCTCGTTATTATTTATACTTTATATTTATACGTATTAAAGCAGTAAATAAAACTAAACTACTGCAGACTGTAAAGGAGTTTTAAAGAGTGTTTAATCTAAATAAATAGCCTCCCAGTAAATAGACGGATCCATGGAGATAAACTGGCTAACACGATGCTGAAGTTAGTTTCTGATTCACAGCAATAAAAGTGAAATTAAACTTAAATATAATTAGTTTAAACCCCCCCCACACACAGACGACATAATTAAACATATTTAACGTTTTATTCTGCTTCTTTTAAACCATTTATACTTATTAAAGAAGTGTTAGACATCGTAGCTAAAACCTTAAACGCTGTCATGTGTTTAAAAAGCTTTAATTTACTCATTAAAACATTTTTAAAAATGACGTTTTTCCATTTAAAACCTAAAAATGACACTTAGATTAATCACATGTGGACTTAATTAATAAGACAACTCATTAAAAGACTTTAAAATGTATAAAACTTTTGCTCTATTTGTGAAAACGGAGGAAAAAGGGGCGTTTCCACTCACATGCCTCCATCCAAACCTCCATTAAACCACATTTTTATCCTTTTGAGAAGTAAAGATGGTTTTTGAATGAAGGAAAAAACAGTGAAATTATGATTTTATAAGCAAAATACACATTTATTAAATCTAAAAGTGAGTTTAAACAGTTTTAGTGGTTAAAAAAGAAGCAGAAATCCAATAAATATGATTATGAACTTTCTCTTTAACCTGGAAAGTGAATCTGATAAATAGACGGATCCCACTCATCGTAATGACGGCTCTAACTGAGGCTAACACACCAAATGAAACCTCATGAGTCCAAGGTTTAAAGTGTAATATAAGCAGCTTTCCTCAGGGTTTAACAGTGTGTGTCAATACCAGTCAATAGTCGGTGTTTACTGAAGCTTTGATGTTTCAACACTTCACATACACACACACACACACACACACACACACACACACACACACACACACACACAGATACACACAGACACACACACACATACTGAAGCTTTGATGTTTCAACACTTCGGCCTCCAGCTGTGACCAAGCTGCTACTCCAGCTGATAGTCAGGAGTCATTCTGCAGTGTGTCTGGGCTAAAGATCATCAGAGAGAGACTGTCACTGAGTTAAGTGTGTGTGTGTGTGTGTGTGACATTATAACACAGAGACAGTTTGACTTTATTGGTTTAATAAAAATGTGAATTAAATGTTGATGTTGAAACGGAGCAGAGAGAGAGAGAGAGAGATGTGATGAAATGTCTCATCATCATCAGCTGTTTGCAGAGTTGTTGCAGCATTGCATGACACAGCTGCTCTGAGCTGCCACGCCCCCCTACACACACACACACACACACACACACACACACACACACACACACTCAGAGAGAGAGATACACACACACACACTCAGAGAAATACACAGAGGAATACACACACTCAGAGAGATACAGACGCAGAGACACACACACTCACACAGAGAGATACACACACACACTCAGAGATACACACACACACACACACACACACACACACACACATACTCAGATACACACACACACACACACACACACACACACATACTCAGATACACACACACACACTCAGAGAGATACACACACACACACACACACACAGATACACACACAGACACACACACACACACACACACACACACACTCAGAGAGATACACACACACACACACACACACACACACACACTCAGAGAGATACACACACAGATACAGAGAGATATACACACACACACAGATTAAGATTAAGGTAAAATATCTTTATTGATCCTTCCAGAGAGAAATGTAAAAAATGACACAACAGAAGCAGCATAATGATGAAAAGTGATTAAAAAATAAAATATACAATAAACCATCTCTGTGTAGAATAATCTATATAAACATAAAGTCCTGATATTATTATATACATGTGTTTAATGTTCCTGGGATTAACCAGTAAGAACAGCCTCAGTCTCTTTAGTGGGAGGAAACTGAGATTATTATTATTATTATTATTATTATTATTATTATTATTATTGATTCTTCTGACTATTATTATCTTAATTAAACGTTATTATCATTATTATAAAAACTCAGAAAACAGTGAATATTGTCCAGGATGACGTCTCCTCATGTCCTGTTTTAAATCACAGTGATATAACAGTCATATAAGACAGCTGGAAACATTTCTTATTAAAATATGAAACAATTAATTGATTATTGATTAACTTATTAACTAATGGTTGCAGCTCCTTATTATGAGTCTGTGGTAATAAACCCTTGTGTTCCTGTGACGAGCGTCTGATGTGTGAGGCTGCAAATTACATTCATTAAAATGTCATGTTTGCTTTAATTGGTTTAATTTCAGCAGCAGAGACTCTTTGGTTTTAGCTCCTCTCCTGTATTTACATTTCTGCTGTAGATTTGAGAAATGTGATGTCAAAGAAGTTTTAATGTAAACTATGAAAACTGAATATTGACTATCTGTGTGTCTGCTGGTTGAGATGAAGATAACAGAGTCTTCATCACATATCTACTGTCTGTTTGTCCTGATATCAGCTGCTTTCTGTTCTTAAATTAATTTTATGTTCAGCAGAAACTCGACACACACCGCTGCTCATTTTCCTCTCAGCTGTAATTCACTTTGATTTTAACGTCCAACGTGAAGCTGCTGAGACAATTTGTTATATACAGAGATTATAATATACAGTTTATAACGTACAGAGTTTTTAAAAGTACGAGGTTTAACGTACAAAGTTTAATGTATGGAGTTTCTAACGTACAGAGTTTAACGTACAGAGTTTAACATACAGAGTTTTTAACGTACGGAGTTTTTAACGTACGGAGTTTTTAACGTACAGAGTTTAACGTACGGAGTTTCTAACGTACGAAGTTTAACGTACAGAGTTTCTAACGTACGGAGTTTAACGTACGGAGTTTCTAACGTACGGAGTTTAACGTACGAAGTTTAACATACAGAGTTTTTAACGTACGGAGTTTTTAACGTACGGAGTTTTTAACGTACAGAGTTTAACGTACGGAGTTTCTAACGTACGAAGTTTAACGTACAGAGTTTCTAACGTACGGAGTTTAACGTACGGAGTTTAACGTACGGAGTTTCTAACGTACGAAGTTTAACGTACGAAGTTTAACGTACGGAGTTTTTAACGTACGGAGTTTTTAACGTACGGAGTTTTTAACGTACGGAGTTTCTAACATACAAAGTTTAACGTACAGAGATTATAACGTGTAGTTTATAACGTAGAGAGTTTATAACGTACAGTTTATAATTAATTCCGCTGAAGCTCGTTAACATATGAAGACTTCGTTACTGACACGTTAACAGCTGCTCATGTTTTAATAACTGTTGTTTTTAACCAGGCGGGGAGTTCCTGTCCTCTGAAATGAGGCCAACCAGGAAGTAACTTAGAGCTGCATTCTATCAAAAGGCCACCAGGGGGCGACCGTCTCTATACAAGTCAATGGAGAATTCACCAACTTCTCACTTGATTTCTAACCTCAGTAAACGTTTTCAAAATGTGTTTATGGTCTCAATCGCTAGTTTAAAGCCTTCTTCAATGCAGTATGATGTTCATTTGGGACATTTTGGCCTCCCTGATTTTATATGTGACGATAAAGCAGGGTATGCATTAGGGCGTGGCTACGTCCTGATTGACAGGTTGATTGACCAATGTCCTCCAGATCCAGCCCTCGTAACCATAGCAACCTCCCCGCTCTGCCCATGGCCCCGCCTCATACCCATATAAGTAGAATCCATGTTTTTATTTTTCCCAGCATGCACCTGAAATTTTCAAAATGGTGCTGCCTAGATTAGAAACTATTGGCTTCTGATGTTACGTCCATTTCTTCCATACAGTATATGATTGTTAACGTGTGTACCTGCTGTATTTGTGTCCAGGTGTCAGGATGAGTCTACAGTGGACGGCAGTCGCCACCTTCCTGTACGCAGAGGTCTTCTTTGTTCTGCTGCTCTGCATCCCCTTCATCTCACCTAAGAGGTCAGTACTCACCTGTCTGTTACTCACCTGTCTGTTACTCACCTGTCTGTTACTCACCTGTCTGTTACTCACCTGTCCGTTACTCACCTGTCCGTTACTCACCTGTCCGTTACTCACCTGTCCGTTACTCACCTGTCCGTTACTCACCTGTCTGTTACTCACCTGACATTCACCGCTCTCAGAGTGAACCAGAATGACCACCAGAGTCTCTCTAAATGCTGTGGGAAACACTGTCTGTCCTGTTCTCACCTGTAAGCAAATTTATTTGTATAACACATTTGAATAAGGTCGTTCAAAGTGCTTCACGTAAAAGACAGCAGGATATAAAAGCACCACATGGCAAAATAAAAAGACATTTGAATATTATTCAAAGTGTTAAACTGTAAAGTTACAGAGCAGTGTGAGACATTAACCCTGAAACAGAAAAGTTGGCAGCTCTGTTAGAAGAACTGAGAGTTGCAGCAGACCTGTTGGTTCAGTTTGAGTATTTTAAAGTCTGTTCTTTGACAGACAGGAAGTCAGTGTAAAGATCTGAGCTGTGATCCACTTCCTGTGTCTTAGTGAGGACTCTGAATCAGCTGCAGCCGTCTGATAGACCTGAACTGGATTATCTTTGTAATCAATCCACTGATCCTAATTTTAAGTTTTCTTTGTGCACCTGTTCAGCAGAAATGTACATGTATCTGTATCATGTGAAATCTTAATCTCTCTTTTTGACTTTTCCTTTTAACAATCTTTAGTTTTCAGTTTTTTCCTTTTGGTTAATGTAACTCTCACTGCTCAGAGCCTTGAATGAGCTGCCTTCAGGTTTTTTTGCACATCCAACTAGGGTTGGTTCGATGCCAAATCGCCGATGGACACCCCATCGGCGATTTCATACAACCCCCGCCCATTTAGGGTGCACTAGGCAATCGTACCGTGCCCGAGCACTTTTGCCCCCTAAAGTCCGGATTATTTGGCTAGTGTGAGTGCAAGTGTACCCTGCTTGAGGGAAAGGAAGCCAATTTTCCAGGGAATCCCGGGAAATCGATGATTTTTTAAAAGGCAACACTAGCTGAGCCCTGGTATTGGAAAACTTTGAATTAAAACCTACTGAGCGAACTCTCCCGTTCTCTCCTATGAACGAGTCGGACAACAACGTGAATCAAACATGAAGCAAAGTGCTACGCCTATCTTAGATCATTTATAATCGTTATATTTCATGTCTAGGAAAAATATAGCAGGCTTTAACAGACTGCGGAGTGGGGTAGCAACACTACCGGCGTTTTTTTTTTTGTTTGTTTGTTTTTGTCATAAATTAATTTAAATATTTGTTATAATAAAGTACGTAACAATGGCCCAGTCCCATCGGCCCAACCATCGCCCAGTCCTATCGGCCCAACCATGGCCCAGTCCCATCAGCCCAACCATCGCCCAGTCCCGTCGGCCCAACCATGGCCCAGTCCCGTCGGCCCAACCATCGCCCAGTCCTACCGGCCCAACCATGGCCCAGTCCCGTCGGCCCAACCGTGGCCCAGTCCCGTCGGCCCAACCATGGCCCAGTCCCGTCGGCCCAACCATGGCCCAGTCCCGTCGGCCCAACCATGGCCCAGTCCCGTCGGCCCAACCATGGCCCAGTCCCGTCGGCCCAACCATGGCCCAGTCCCGTCGGCCCAACCATGGCCCAGTCCCGTCGGCCCAACCATGGCCCAGTCCCGTCGGCCCAACCATGGCCCAGTCCCGTCGGCCCAACCATCGCCCAGTCCTATCGGCCCAACCATCGCCCAGTCCTATCGGCCCAACCATGGCCCAGTCCCGTCGGCCCAACCATGGCCCAACCATCGCCCAGTCCTATCGGCCCAACCATCGCCCAGTCCTATCGGCCCAACCATGGCCCAACCATCGCCCAGTCCTATCGGCCCAACCATCGCCCAGTCCTATCGGCCCAACCATCGCCCAGTCCTATCGGCCCAACCATCGCCCAGTCCTATCGGCCCAACCATCGCCCAGTCCTATCGGCCCAACCATGGCCCAACCATCGCCCAGTCCTATCTGCCCGACCATCGCCCAGTCCTATCTGCCCGACCATCGCCCAGTCCTATCTGCCCGACCATCGCCCAGTCCTATCTGCCCGACCATCGCCCAGTCCTATCTGCCCGACCATCGCCCAGTCCTATCTGCCCGACCATCGCCCAGTCCTATCTGCCCAACCATGGCCCAGTCCTATCGGCCCAACCATGGCCCAGTCCTATCAGCCCAACCATCGCCCAGTCCTATCGGCCCAAACAACGCCACTACTATCGGCCCAACCATGGCCCAGTCCTATCGGCCCAACCATCGCCCAGTCCTATCTGCCCAACCATCGCCACTACTATCGGCCCAACCGTGGCCCAGTCCCGTCGGCCCAACCATGGCCCAGTCCCGTCGGCCCAACCATGGCCCAGTCCCGTCGGCCCAACCATGGCCCAGTCCCGTCGGCCCAACCATGGCCCAGTCCCGTCGGCCCAACCATGGCCCAGTCCCGTCGGCCCAACCATCGCCCAGTCCCGTCGGCCCAACCATCGCCCAGTCCTATCGGCCCAACCATCGCCCAGTCCTATCGGCCCAACCATCGCCCAGTCCTATCGGCCCAACCATGGCCCAGTCCCGTCGGCCCAACCATGGCCCAACCATGGCCCAGTCCTATCGGCCCAACCATGGCCCAGTCCTATCGGCCCAACCATGGCCCAACCATCGCCCAGTCCTATCGGCCCAACCATCGCCCAGTCCTATCGGCCCAACCATCGCCCAGTCCTATCGGCCCAACCATCGCCCAGTCCTATCGGCCCAACCATGGCCCAACCATCGCCCAGTCCTATCGGCCCGACCATCGCCCAGTCCTATCTGCCCGACCATCGCCCAGTCCTATCTGCCCGACCATCGCCCAGTCCTATCGGCCCGACCATCGCCCAGTCCTATCTGCCCGACCATCGCCCAGTCCTATCTGCCCGACCATCGCCCAGTCCTATCTGCCCGACCATCGCCCAGT
>NC_070581.1:33873407-33880907 GCF_027409825.1 Scomber japonicus | reverse complement strand
CTGGCTTTGTTGGGGAAGTCTCTCTGAGTTACGGTTCATCCCAAACAGAAGAGAAATGTTTCATGCAGCCGTCTCCAGTTTATTTCCTCCTCCAGCAGAAAAGTTACGTCACACAAAGCCTTCAGAAAAACTCCTCCTGACTGACTCTGACACACAAAAGACTCTTTCACACACAGTTCCTGGTAAATTACTGAGATAAGCTTTCCAGCATTCAGGATCATTTCAGTCCTTTAACCCTTGACATACTGGCCTCAGATTTGTCCATTGAGGCTGTTCTGGGTCAGATTATCTCTGTATCTATTACCATGTGTCTTACTGAAATGAATAGTTAATAGTTTTAATAAGATTTGCACAAAATGTTGAATATTTTCACCCTTAGAACTGATTTTGGGGTCAAATTTAACCCATTTTTTTACATTTGACAGCTGTGAAATCACCCCAAATGTTCTTTAACTCTGGGATTTGATGACTTAAAGTGTCTAAAGTGGCTCAAAATGCACAAAAATGAAAATATTTGAACCCTTACATAATGTCCAGGGTCTAATTTAACCCATTTTTTTCTTTTTAGAGCTGTAAAAACATCCTAAATGTGCTTTTATTCTGAAATTTGATGACCTAAAGTGGCCCAAAATCCACAAAAATTAAATCTCACTGACAGTCTCTCCTCTTTTCTCACGGTCAGTCTCTCCTCTTTTCTTTTCTCTGTGTCTATCTCACTGACAGTCTCTCCTCTTTTCTCACTGACAGTCTCTCCTCTTTTCTCACTGACAGTCTCTCCTCTTTTCTTTTCTGTGTATCTCACTGACAGTCTCTCCTCTTTTCTTTTCTGTGTATCTCACTGACAGTCTCTCCTCTTTTCTTTTCTCTGTGTGTCTCTCACTGACAGTCTCTCCTCTTTTCTCACTGACAGTCTCTCCTCTTTTCTTTTCTGTGTATCTCACTGACAGTCTCTCCTCTTTTCTTTTCTCTGTCTCTCACTGACAGTCTCTCCTCTTTTCTTTTCTCTGTATCTCACTGACAGTCTCTCCTCTTTTCTCACTGTCAGTCTCTCCTGTTTTCTTTTCTCTGTGTGTCTCTCACTGACAGTCTCTCCTCTTTTCTTTTCTCTGTCTCTCACTGACAGTCTCTCCTCTTTTCTCTGTGTGTATCTCACTGACAGTCTCTCCTCTTTTCTTTTCTCTGTGTGTATCTCACTGACAGTCTCTCCTCTTTTCTCACTGACAGTCTCTCCTCTTTTCTCACTGACAGTCTCTCCTCTTTTCTTTTCTCTCTGTATGTCTCACTGACAGTCTCTCCTCTTTTCTTTTCTCTGTATCTCACTGACAGTCTCTCCTCTTTTCTTTTCTCTGTGTATCTCACTGACAGTCTCTCCTCTTTTCTTTTCTCTGTATCTCACTGACAGTCTCTCCTCTTTTCTCTCTGTATCTCACTGACAGTCTCTCCTCTTTTCTCACTGACAGTCTCTCCTCTTTTCTTTTCTCTGTGTGTATCTCACTGACACTCTCTCCTCTTTCCTTTTTTTTCTGTGTGTATCTCACTGACAGTCTCTCCTCTTTTCTCATTGACAGTCTCTCCTCTTTTCTCACTGACAGTCTCTCCTCTTTTCTTTTCTCTCTGTGTGTAACTCACTGACAGTCTCTCCTCTTTTCTCACTGTCAGTCTCTCCTCTTTTCTTTTCTCTGTGTGTATATCACTGACAGTCTCTCCTCTTTTCTCACTGTCAGTCTCTCCTCTTTTCTTTTCTCTGTGTGTATATCACTGACAGTCTCTCCTCTTTTCTCACTGTCAGTCTCTCCTCTTTTCTTTTCTCTGTGTATCTCACTGACAGTCTCTCCTCTTTTCTCACTGACAGTCTCTCCTCTTTTCTCACTGACAGTCTCTCCTCTTTTCTCACTGACAGTCTCTCCTTTTTTCTTTTCTCTGTGTGTATATCACTGACAGTCTCTCCTCTTTTCTCACTGTCAGTCTCTCCTCTTTTCTTTTCTCTGTGTGTATATCACTGACAGTCTCTCCTCTTTTCTCACTGTCAGTCTCTCCTCTTTTCTTTTCTCTGTGTATCTCACTGACAGTCTCTCCTCTTTTCTCACTGACAGTCTCTCCTCTTTTCTCACTGACAGTCTCTCCTCTTTTCTCACTGACAGTCTCTCCTCTTTTCTCACTGACAGTCTCTCCTCTTTTCTTTTCTCTGTGTGTGTCTCACTGACAGTCTCTCCTCTTTTCTTTTCTTTTCTCTGTGTATCTCACTGGCAGTCTCTCCTCTTTTCTCACTGACAGTCTCTCCTCTTTTCTTTTCTCTGTGTATCTCACTGACAGTCTCTCCTCTTTTCTCACTGACAGTCTCTCCTCTTTTCTTTTCTCTGTGTGTATCTCACTGACAGTCTCTCCTCTTTTCTTTTCTCTGTGTGTATCTCACTGACAGTCTCTCCTCTTTTCTTTTCTCTGTGTGTATCTCATTGACAGTCTCTCCTCTTTTCTTTTCTCTCTGTGTATCTCACTGTCAGTCTCTCCTCTTTTCTTTTCTCTGTATCTTACTGACAGTCTCTTCTTTTTTCTCACTGACAGTCTCTCCTCTTTTCTCTGTGTGTATCTCACTGACAGTCTCTCCTCTTTTCTCTGTGTGTATCTCACTGACAGTCTCTCCTCTTTTCTTTTCTCTGTGTGTATCTCACTGACAGTCTCTCCTCTTTTCTTTTCTCTGTGTGTATCTCACTGACAGTCTCTCCTCTTTTCTCACTGACAGTCTCTCCTCTTTTCTCACTGACAGTCTCTCCTCTTTTCTTTTCTCTGTGTATCTCACTGACAGTCTCTCCTCTTTTCTTTTCTCTGTGTGTATCTCACTGACAGTCTCTCCTCTTTTCTTTTCTCCGTGTATCTCACTGACAGTCTCTCCTCTTTTCTTTTCTCTGTGTGTATCTCACTGACAGTCTCTCCTCTTTTCTCACTGTCAGTCTCTCCTCTTTTCTTTTCTCTCTGTGTGTATCTCACTGACAGTCTCTCCTCTTTTCTCACCGACAGTCTCTCCTCTTTTCTCACTGACAGTCTCTCCTCTTTTCTTTTCTCTCTGTATCTCACTGACAGTCTCTCCTCTTTTCTTTTCTCTGTGTGTATCTCACTGACAGTCTCTCCTCTCCTCTTTTCTCTCTGTGTATCTCACTGACAGTCTCTCCTCTTTTCTTTTCTGTGTATCTCACTGTCAGTCTCTCCTCTTTTCTTTTCTCTGTGTATCTCAGACAGTCTCTCCTCTGTTCTCACTGACAGTCTCTCCTCTTTTCTCACTGTCAGTCTCTCCTCTTTTCTTTTCTCTCTGTATCTCACTGACAGTCTCTCCTCTTTTCTTTTCTCTGTGTGTATCTCACTGACAGTCTCTCCTCTCCTCTTTTCTCTCTGTGTATCTCACTGACAGTCTCTCCTCTTTTCTTTTCTGTGTATCTCACTGACAGTCTCTCCTCTTTTCTCACTGACAGTCTCTCCTCTTTTCTCACTGACAGTCTCTCCTCTTTTCTCACTGACAGTCTCTCCTCTCCTCTTTTCTCTGTGTGTATCTCACTGACAGTCTCTTCTCTTTTCTCACGGTCAGTCTCTCCTCTTTTCTCCGTGTGTCTCACTGACAGTCTCTCCTCTTTTCTTTTCTCTCTGTGTGTATCTCACTGACAGTCTCTCCTCTTTTCTTTTCTCTCTGTGTGTATCTCACTGACAGTCTCTCCTCTTTTCTTTTCTCTCTGTGTGTATCTCACTGACAGTCTCTCTTTTCTTTTCTCTGTGTATCTTACTGACAGTCTCTCCTCTTTTCTCTGTGTGTCTCTCACTGACAGTCTCTCCTCTTTTCTTTTCTCTGTGTGTATCTTACTGACAGTCTCTCCTCTTTTCTCCACTTTCACCGCAATATCTGGAGAAGCTGCACCCATTAAAATAGAAAAGCTCGGACAAAATTTAACAATCCTCAATATTTCATCAGTTTCAGGAAGGAGGGAAAGGATGGAAGGGAAGGAGGAAGGGAAAGAAGGAAGGGAAAGAAGGAAGGAAGGAAGGAAAGGAAGGAGGAGTCCATCTACTTGGTGACCTCTGATCTATGCCCATATATGGTCATACTCATCTACAGCATAGCATAGAGAATTAGCCTATTGGTTCGTTATTCTCAGGTGGGGAGTTCTGGTCCTCTGAAATGAGGCCAACCAGGAAGTAACTTAGAGCTGCATTCTATCAAAAGGCCACCAGGGGGCGACCGTCTCTATACAAGTCAATGGAGAATTCACCAACTTCTCACTTGATTTCTAACCTCAGTAAACGTTTTCAAAATGTGTTTATGGTCTCAATCGCTAGTTTAAAGCCTTCTTCAATGCAGTATGATGTTCATTTGGGACATTTTGGCCTCCCTGATTTTATATGTGACGATAAAGCAGGGTATGCATTAGGGCGTGGCTACGTCCTGATTGACAGGGTGATTGACCAATGTCCTCGAGATCCAGCCCTCGTAACCATAGCAACCTCCCCACTGCGCCCATGACTCCGCCTCATGCCCATATAAGTAGAATCCGTGTTTTTATTTTTCCCAGCATGCACCTGAAATATTCAAGATGGCGCTGCCCAGATTAGAAACTATTGGCTTCCGAGCAGCAGTCCACAAACCAATGGGTGACGTCACGGATGTTACGTCTGTTTCTTTTATACTGTCTGTGGTTATTCTACAAACAAGCAACTCATCTGTAGGTTTAGGGAATAAAACCTTTGACTGTTACCGTAATCAGAGTGACTCCTGCTTTCCCCAAAACACCACAAGAGGGGGAGGAAGTCAGAGTTCGTGGTCATGTGGCTAAAGTTCATCTAAAACCAGCGTCCAGCACTTCCTCCCTGACCGGCAGGAATGGGGGCAGTTATTCTGTCCATTTACCCCAAATGTTGCCCCGCCCTTATCGCTCTTAGTGACTATTACATCACCGCCTGTCAACGCCACGCGGAGCGGGGAAATGTCAGGGGTAGCTCTCTCCCTCTCTCTGTGTGTGTGTGTGTGTGTGTGTGTGTGTGTGTGTGTGTGTGTGTGTGTGTGTGTGTGTGTGTGTGAGAAACGTGTGTAAAGTGGTGAACAGCTATATTAGGTTTTGTGTGAAGTGATGAGTGTGACAGATGATTGGCTGTTTACAACACAACACACACACACACACACACACACACACTCAGAGATACACACTCACTGCCACACACACACACACACACACACACACACACACACACACACACACACACACACACACACACACACACACAGAGAGATACACACACACACACACACACACACACAGAGATACACACTCACACACACACACACACACAGAGATACACACACACACACACACACACACAGAGATACACACACTCACACACACACTCACACACACACACACACACACGCACAGAGATACACACACACACACACAGAGATACACACTCACACACACACACACACACAGAGATACACACACTCACACACACACACACACACACACACACACACACACACACACACACACACACACAGGGCTCAGGTGGTGGTGTGTGTGTTATCAGTATTTCTCGGCTGGTTTTGAAGCCACTCGCTGCTTCAAAATATTCAAAATCTGCTTTAAAAATGTGTTTTTTGTTTGATTTGAGTCAAATAAATAAATAATGTCTCATAAATCTTCACTGAAACAGCAACAGCAGCAGAAAATAAAGACTAAAGGAGAGTTTTTAAGGTTTATTATTGATCTTGTAAAGGGTTAGTTAGTGGATTTATTGACAGGAAATGAATTGGCAACTATTTTGATAATTAAATAATCACTTTAGTCAATTTCTAAGCATAAATAACCAAAGTTTAGCAGGTTTCAGGATCTCAGATGTGATGATGTTACTCAAGTCAAATCAAACCAGAAACATTCAAAACAAACAAATTAAACTTTGAGTGTTTATTTAACATCGTCAGTTCGTCTTCATACGACCGTAAACTGACTCTGATGTGTAAAACTGCTGAATGCTCCCTTTCAAAATAAAGGTCACACATCTGTTTTTGTCTCTGAGGATTTACTGACTGTGTGTGTGTGTGTGTGTGTGTGTGTGTGTGTGTGTGTGTGTGTGTGTGTGTGTGTGTGTGAAGGCTGCTGCGTCGCCTCGCCACGCTGCTCTCCCAGCAGGCAACGCTCCTGGCTTCCAACGAGGCCTTCAAGAAGCAGGCGGAGGGAGCGAGCACCGCCGCCAAGAAATACATGGAGGACAACGAGCTGCTGCAGGAGGTGATGCACACACACACACACATGCACACGCACACACGTACACACACACACATATGCACACACGCATACACACACACACTGAGAGACTCACATGCACACACACTGAGAGACTCACATGCGCACGCACAGATACTCCCCCACACACACACACACACACACACACACAGAGACTCTCCCTCTCACACACACACACACACACACACACACTCTGCTCTATTTATTACCAGGCAGACTTGTGGAAATGTATTTTAAGCCTGAAGTGAAAATAAATCTCTCCGTTGCTCCGAGAGAAACTTTTATTACGCAACAGTAAACACGACGAGAGCTGCAGCCGTCAGCACATTCACCCGTCAGCTGATCAGTCAGCTGATCAACCAGTCAGCTGATCAACTAACTATTCACCAGTCAGCTGATCAACTAACTATTCACCAGTCAGCTGATCAACTAACTATTCACCCGTCAGCTGATCAACCAGTCAGCTGATCAACTAGCTATTCACCAGTCAGCTGATCAACCAGTCAGCTGATCAACTAGCTATTCACCCGTCAGCTGATCAACTAACTATTCACCAGTCAGCTGATCAACTAGCTATTCACCCGTCAGCTGATCAACTAACTATTCACCAGTCAGCTGATCAACTAGCTATTCACCAGTCAGCTGATCAACCAGTCAGCTGATCAACTAGCTATTCACCCGTCAGCTGATCAACCAGTCAGCTGATCAACCAGTCAGCTGATCAACTAACTATTCACCCGTCAGCTGATCAACCAGTCAGCTGATCAACTAGCTATTCACCAGTCAGCTGATCAACTAGCTATTCACCAGTCAGCTGATCTACTAACTATTCACCAGTCAGCTGATCAACTAGCTATTCACCAGTCAGCTGATCAACCAGTCAGCTGATCAACTAACTATTCACCCGTCAGCTGATCAACCAGTCAGCTGATCAACTAACTATTCACCCGTTTCATCATCAAATAATCAGTTTAGTCATTATACAGATAGTACAACAAAATTAGAGACAAAGCCTTAAAGTGCAGATGAAAACATACATAAACTGCAATCAGTCCATTACACAGTTAAATAAAACCTGAGTAAAAACAGTTTAATAACATAAATAATAAGTTAATTAATATTGTAGTTGCAGCAGCAGAGAGTTCTCAAGTTCAGATATATATTACTGTTAATAAAGACAAAGAAAAGCATCAAATCACCCCCTCTGACAAACTGACAGCAG
>NC_070581.1:33855907-33868407 GCF_027409825.1 Scomber japonicus | reverse complement strand
TTCCTTCCATCTTCCCTCCTTTCCTTCCTACCTTCCTTCCTTCCTCCCTCCTTTCCTTCCTTCTTCCTCCCTTCCTTCCCTTCCTCCCTCCTTTCCTTCCATCTTCCCTCCTTTCCTTCCTACCTTCCTTCCTTCCTCCCTCCCTCCTTTCCTTCCCTTCCTCCCTCCTTTCCTTCCTTCCTCCCTCCTTTCCTTCCTTCTTCCCTCCTTTCCTTCCTATCTTCCTTCCTTCCTCCCTCCTTCCTTTCCTTCCTTCTTCCTCCCTTCCTTCCCTTCCTCCCTCCTTTCCTTCCTTCTTTCCTTCCTTCCTTCCTTACTTGAGGTGCAAATGACATAACTAGTAAGGTGTGTTTAAGGGTTAAATGATGCTTACTCTCTGCGGTTCTGCTGAAGGCAATAAAAGCTTTTGGTGTCGCCGACTGAGAGGCTCGGTCGCCCCGAGTCTAAAAATGTGTCTGAGGTTCACTTACAAACCCCTGAGAGGTTCAATGAGTCTGTAATATACTGAGGAGACATGAACACTATCCAAACTGTCTGAACTCTGGCAGAGAAGTGATTTTTTTTTTTTTTAGTAGAGCTGCAACAATTAGTCAGTGGATTATTCTGCTTCCAGCTTCTTTAATGTTGAATATTACCTGGTTGCTTTAATCCTCTCTGACTGTAAGGCTGCGTTCACACTGCAGGCATCTGATTCCTTCTCAAATCTGATTTTTAGGCCTGACTGTTCACACTGGTTTTAGCTCTGTTCAGACTGGGCCACATTAATGACCAATCTGACAGGTTGCCGTGGCAACGCCGTCAGAGCGGAGGCGTCATCTAGCGTGTATTGTATGATGTCGTATAACTGCGACAGCAACAATAAACCAGCTGTAAGCCGTCTCCCAAAAGATTAAGAATTTGGTTTGGTCCTCTGTCCATGGACTGATGTTTAAGTCCTCCATTGCCTCCAGTGCTATCACCTAGCAACAACAACTGGAATAAGTCCTCCGGTGATATCACCTAGCGACAACAACTGGAATAAGTCCTCCAGTGATATCACCTAGCAACCACAACTGGAATAAGTCCTCCAGTGATATCACCTAGCAACAACAACTGGAATAAGTCCTCCAGTGATATCACCTAGCAACAACAACTGGAATAAGCCCTCCAGTGATATCACCTAGCAACAACAACTGGAATAAGTCCTCCAGTGATATCACCTAGCAACAACAACTGGAACAAGTCCTCCAGTGATATCACCTAGCAACAACAGCTGGAACAAGTCCTCCAGTGATATCACCTAGCAACAACAGCTGGAACAAGTCCTCCAGTGATATCACCTAGCAACAGCAGCTGGAACAAGTCCTCCAGTGATATCACCTAGCAACAACAGCTGGAACAAGTCCTCCAGTGATATCACCTAGCAACAGCAGCTGGAACAAGTCCTCCAGTGATATCACCTAGCAACAACAGCTAGAACAAGTCCTCCAGTGATATCACCTAGCAACAACAGCTGGAACAAGTCCTCCAGTGATATCACCTAGCAACAACAGCTGGAACAAGTCCTCCAGTGATATCACCTAGCAACAACAACTGGAATAAGCCCTCCAGTGATATCACCTAGCAACAACAACTGGAATAAGTCCTCCAGTGATATCACCTAGCAACAACAACTGGAATAAGCCCTCCAGTGATATCACCTAGCAACAACAACTGGAACAAGTCCTCCAGTGATATCACCTAGCAACAACAGCTGGAACAAGTCCTCCAGTGATATCACCTAGCAACAACAGCTGGAATAAGTCCTCCAGTGATATCACCTAGCAACAACAGCTGGAACAAGTCCTCCAGTGATATCACCTAGCAACAACAGCTGGAACAAGTCCTCCAGTGATATCACCTAGCAACAACAACTGGAACAAGTCCTCCAGTGATATCACCTAGCAACAACAACTGGAATAAGGCCTCCAGTGATATCACCTAGCAACAACAACTGGAATAAGCCCTCCAGTGATATCACCTAGCAACAACAGCTGGAATAAGCCCTCCAGTGATATCACCTAGCAACAACAACTGGAATAAGTCCTCCAGTGATATCACCTAGCAACAACAACTGGAATAAGTCCTCCAGTGATATCACCTAGCAGCAACAACAACAACTGGAATAAGCGGGTCTGGTGTCTCATAGAGTGACGTAGCGTAGAGACGTAGAGAGACGTCACGGACAGTCAAATCCGATGTGAGTGTTTGGATGTTCAGACTCAGACACATCTGTCCAAACTTCCTCCCAACGGTGGTTTCACTCTGGTTTACAAAAATCGGATCTCATGTAATTTATGACTGTTCAGACTTCATAAGAGTATCTGGTTCCAATCTAGATTGGCTAAAAATCGGAGTTTGGCTTGCAGTGTGAACGCAGCCTAAACTGAATATAAACAAGACCTTTGATGACATCACCTTTTTGTCTTTGAGATTTGAGGAAAAAAAACGCTGATTGACATGTTTAACCGTTTTATAGACCAAACAGCTAATTGATTAATCGAGTAAATAACTGATCAGATTAAGCAACGATCTAGATAATCATTATTTGCAGCCATGAGTTTGAGAATCAATTTAATAGATGATTTAAACAGCAGGTTTATAGTTTGAGTCTTCAGGTTGGAGCCTGTATATATTCAGTCTGAGTTATAATCAGAGCAGCTGTGATCAGTGAGGTCGATGGTATTGATCAGCAGACTGTGGAGGAGCAACTGATCAATAAACTGATCGATAATGGAAGGAGGGATGAAGGGAGGGAGGGAGGGAAGAAGCAAGGAAAAGAGGAGCAACTGATCAATAAACTGAGCTGATGCATAATGAGTCGTATCGATCGCTGACGGCCGCAGACATCAAACAACGATCACAACACAACAGAGCTGATTGATTAACATTAACCCTCCTGTTGTCCTCTAGTCAAGGAAGGAAAGGAGGGATGGAGGGAGGAGGGAAGGAGGGAGGAAAGGAGGGAGGAGGGAAGAACAAAGGAAGGGAGGCAGGATGGAAGAAGGAAATATGGAGGGAAGAAGAAGGAGGGAGGGAGGATGGAAGGAAAGGAGGTAGGAGGGAAGAAGGAAGGAAAGGATGGAAGAAGGAAGGAAAGGAGGGTGGGTGCTGGTGGAATGGAAGAAGGAAGGAAAGGAGAGAGGGAGGGAGGATGGAAGAAGGTAGGAAAGGAGGGAAGAAGCAAGGAAAGGAGGGAAGAAGGAAGGAAGGAAGGGAAGTATGATGGAAGAAGGAAAGGAGGGAAGAACTAAGGAAGGGAGGGAAGAAGCAGGGAAAGGAGGGAGGGAGGAAGGAAGAATGAAGGGAGGGAAGATGGAAGAAGGAAGGAAGGGAGGGAAGAAGCAAGGAAAGGAGGGAAGAACCAGGGAAAGGAGGGAGGGAGGAAGGAAGAATGAAGGGAGGGAGGATGGAAGAAGGAAGGAAGGGAGGGAAGAAGCAAGGAAAGGAGGGAGGATTGAAGAAAGAAGGACAGAGGGAGGAAGGGAGGGGGAGGAAAGTAAAAGAGAAGGAGGGAGGATGGAAGAAGGAAGGAAGGGAGGGAAGAAGCAAGGAAAGGAGGGAGGATTGAAGAAAGAAGGACAGAGGGAGGAAGGGAGGGGGAGGAAAGTAAAAGAAGGAGGGAGGATGGAAGAAGGAAGGAAGGAAGGGAGGGAAGAAGCAAGGAAAGGAGGGAGGATTAAGGAAGGGGAGGAGGGAAGAATGAAGGGAGGGAGGAGGGAGGATTGAAGGAAGAAGAGGGAGGGAGGGAGGAAAGAAAGAAGGACAGAGGAAAGAAGGAAGGAAAGGAGGGAGGAGGGAAGAAGGAAGGGGAGGAGGGGAGGAGGGGAGAAAGGGAGGGAAGAAGGAAGGAAAGAAAGAGGGAGGGATTTCCTACGTTTCCCAGAATGCCTTTCACCTCCTGGTCGGTTAGTTAATGGATCATTGTTGGGTAGGTGTGTGTTACTGGAAGCTGTGGTGTCTGTGCCAGCTGTGTACTGGTTGTTACTGAGCTGCAGGATCACACATGAGTCAGTAAGAAATTAAATAATGATGTAATAATCATTCACGAGGAGCGACGTCGACCTTTGTGCTCTGAGGGTGTTTTTGTGTTTTTAGAGAGTCGAGAAATGTTTGAGTTGTGTAGTCTAGAGATGTTGGATGTGTTATAGGGCAGTTTTATTTATATAGAGCATTTCATACACAATGGCAACTCAATGTGCTGTATATAAAACAGAAACATTAAAACATACAATTAACCCCCCCCCCCCCCCCCCCATAATAAAAACAAAGTACAGAAAAATAGAAAGAGAAATAAAATACTAGAATAGAGCATTAAATATAAGATTGCAGCATAAAATAATAATTAGCTTTAAAATCATTAAAAGGACATAGAGTGCAAATGAAAGATTAAAATGTAAAGTGCTTTAGAAGAGCTCAATCATAAGCTCAGGAGAAGAGAAATGTTTTTAACCTGGATTTAAAAATGATTTCAGTTCTGCTGGTAGTTTGTTCCAGTTGTGTAAAAGCTGCTTCATCATGTTTAGTTTGAACTCTGGGCTCAACTATCTGACCTGAGTCAGTAGATCTCAGAGCTCTGGGCTCAACTATCTGACCTGAGTCAGTAGATCTCAGAGCTCTGGGCTCAACTATCTGACCTGAGTCAGTAGATCTCAGAGCTCTGGGCTCTACTATCTGACCTGAGTCAGTAGATCTCAGAGCTCTACTGGGTTTATATTCTACTAACATGTCATTCATGTATTCTGGACCTAAACCATTCAGTGATTTGTAGACCAGTAGCAGAACTTTAAAATCTATTCTATAGCTGACTGGGAGCCAGCCAAGTAAAGTTTTAAAATATTTGGAATGCTAATTAGGACATCCAGTTTGTTTTTGATGCTTATTCGTGCATCGTTTACATTATTTCATATATTTAAACTTTATTCTATAGCTGACTGGGAGCCAGTGTAAAGACTTTAGGACTGGAGTAATGTGCTCTGATCTCTTTGTTCTGGTTCAAACTCGAGCTGATAGAGCGCCACCACTCAGCCAGTGGTCACTCTTGGTATTGCAGCTGCAGCCCAAACAGCATTGTCTACATAGACCTCCGTTATAACTGCTGACGTCATCACAATGTAAAGTCTGTGGGCCGAGTAGAGAAACACTACTGAGCATGTGCAGTGGGACGGATAGGGCGCCACCACTCAGCCAGTGGTCACTCTTGGTATTGCAGCTGCAGCCCAAACAGCATTGTCTCCATAGACCTCCGTTATTATAAAAGTCTGTTAAACTGCTGACAGGATCAATTATCACTCTTTATGATCTGAACTGTTGATCCATGGAGGTTTTATATTTGTCCAACTTTCCCCGAGCCGAGAAAAGTGATTTTAACAACCTGTGATGTCATCACAATGTAAAGTCTGTGGGCCGATGAGGTAGAAACAGAAAAGCACTGGAGAGTAATTCTTACTTTCAGCCACTAGGAGGAGCTCTAAGCTTCAGTAAAGCATCTCCACCTGAATTTTTACGTGAATTTTTACTGCTGCTCTCGGCTACTTTGACTTGGTAGTAAGTTAGCCTGCTAGCTAGTGAGTTAGCCTGCTAGCTAGCTGACTGGAGGGAACGTGATGCAGAAGAAGACACACTAAAGTCCAGCGTGGTTTAAAAGCTTCCAGAAAATAAAGGATAATGTTGTCAGGTGTGAAATATGTGGAGCAGAGTTGAGCTACGGTGGCTTCACATGGACAAAAAGCTGCTGTCTGCTGTGACGGTTGCTAAGGGAGACGGGCCTGACGCTAATCACCAAACTAGTACGTCAACATCTAACAGCTCCTCCATAGTGGGACAATAATGGAAACTACGTCTCTAATTTTATTTGAAGGAAAAGTATAAATATACAAACGGGTATAAGCACATTTTATAAAAATATATATTCCATACGTACATATATCGGCATATATACATAAACAAGTAACTAACATAAAATAATAATAGAAAATAAAATAAATATAAAAATTCCTTCTTTCCTTCCTTCCTTCCTTCCTCACTTCCTTCATCCCTTCCTTCTCTCCTTTCCTTCCTTCCTTCCTTCCTTCCTTCCTTCCATCCTCCCTTCCTCCTTTTCTTCATCCCTTCCTTCTCTCCTTCCTTCCTTCTTTTTTTCCTCCATCCATCCCTCCTTCCTTCCTCCCTCCTTTCCTTCCTTCTTCCTCCTTTCCTTCCTTCCTCCCTTCCGTCTGTCCTCACCTCTTTCCCTCCCTCCCTTCCCTTCTTCCTTCCACCTTTCCTTCCTCCCTTCCTTCCTTCCTTCCTTCCTCCTTTCCTTCATTCCTTCCTTCTCTACTTGCTTGCTTCCTCTATTCCTCCATCCCTCCCTCCTTATTCCCTTCCATCTTCCTCCTTTCCTTCCTTCATCCTTTCCTTCTCTCCTTCCTTCCTTCCTCCATCCCTCCCTCCTTCCTTCCTTTCTCCATCCCTTCCGTCTTTCCTTCCTTCCTTCCTTCCTTGACCTGAGGACAACAGGAGGGTTAAACTTGTGTAAAATCTGTTTCCTGCCGAGTGTCGGCAGCAGTATAGTTAATAAAGTTCTCTGAGGTGTTGCTGCAGCCGTAGCTCTGGAAGGAAAGGAGGGAAGAAGGAAGGAAGGAAGGAAGGAAGGAAGGAATCCTCCGAGGTCTCGTGGCCTTTGTTGCTGCCGCCGTAGCTCTGTAGCTCTGGACCCTCTGAGGTCTCGTGGCCTTTCTGAACCGGCTGCCTCGTGCTGCTGGATTCGGGTCAGAGCAGTAAAATGAGTTTTTATGAGCGAGGCTGCTCCGTTAAAGGTCTGCAGACGGAGCTCCGCAGCTGTTTGACTCACTCAGTGTGAAACGCTGACCACACGCTGCCACCGTCTGACAGCTTCAGTCTCAACGCTCCTCCTGATTCCTGACTTCCTTCCTTCCTTCCTTCCTCACTTCCTTCCTTCCGTCCTTGAGCGAGGCTGCAGAAGGAGCTCAGCAGCTGTTTGACTCACTCAGTGACTGACAACACGCTGCCACCGTCTGACAGCTTCAGTCTGACAGCTTCAGTCTCAACGCTCCTCCTGATTCCTCACTTCCTTCCTTCCTCACTTCCTTCCTTCCTTCCTTCCTTCCTTAAAGGTCTGCAGAAGGAGCTCAGCAGCTGTTTGACTCACTCAGACGGTGGCAGCGTGTGGTCAGCGTTTCACACTGACACTCTCAACGCTCCTCCTGATTCCTTCCCTTCCTTCTTCCCGTCCTTCCTTCCTTCCTTCCTTCCTTCTTTCCTTCCTTCCTTCCTCACTTCCTTGCTTCATGACAGCTTCAGTCTCAACACTCCTCCTGATTCCTCACTTCCTTCCTTCCTTCCTTCCTCACTTCCTTTCTTCCTTCTTTCCTTCCTTCCTTCCTGCCAGCTGAAGTCTGTCTGACAGCTTCAGTCTCAACGCTCCTCCTGATGCCTTCTGTCCTTCCTCCCTTCCTTCCTTCTTTCCTCACCCCCTCCTTTCCTTGTGATGACACGCTGACAGCTTCAGTCTCAACGCTCCTCCTAATTCCTCACTTCCTTCCTTCCATCCTTCCTGCCAGTCTTAGCTCTCCTCCTGATTTAATGATTTTTAACTGGACCCGTGTGAGAGCTGGCGTTGTGTTCAATGACTGCAGTTATTGATTAAATCAAGTCATCAAAGCAAATAGAGTAGAAACAGATTCATGGATTCAAACCTCCGTCCTGTATTTGGACCTCAGAGGAATATTTATTCAGCTTAAACTGTTTAAAATTAATATTCCTGCTTATTCATCAGCTGCTAAAAATAGACAGAAGAAGAAGAAAAAGCAGAACAATAATATATCAATATAATCAGTGCTGAGCTGCAGGTTTGTTGTTTCAGTTTCTTAAATGTGAGAATTTCCAGCTTCTGTTTTTCTATATTTGGAGTTTTGGACATTTGAATACGTCACTTTAAACTTCAGCAAAATTAAAACCAGACATTTTTTACTCATTTTAAAGTCTTCATATCAACATGAAGCTCAAATATTTATTTTGCATTTTGATTTTTTTATGACATTAAAGTTAAAACACACTCAGAGCAGCTCGTGTTTCACACTGAGGTTGAAACTGAGACGTTGATTTGATTCCTGATTGGCTTACAGGAGACAGAAACGATATATAACCAGGCGGGGAGTTCCTGTCCTCTGAAATGAGGCCAACCAGGAAGTAACTTAGAGCTGCATTCTATCAAAAGGCCACCAGGGGGCGACCGTCTCTATACAAGTCAATGGAGAATTCACCAACTTCTCACTTGATTTCTAACCTCAGTAAACGTTTTCAAAATGTGTTTATGGTCTCAATCGCTAGTTTAAAGCCTTCTTCAATGCAGTATGATGTTCATTTGGGACATTTTGGCCTCCCTGATTTTATATGTGACGATAAAGCAGGGTATGCATTAGGGCGTGGCTACGTCCTGATTGACAGGTTGATTGACCAATGTCCTCCAGATCCAGCCCTCGTAACCATAGCAACCTCCCCGCTCCGCCCATGGCCTCACCTCATGCCCATATAAGTAGAATCCGTGTTTTTATTTTTCCCAGCATGCACCTGAAATTTTCAAGATGGCCGCTGCCTAGATTAGAAACTATTGGCTTCCGAGCAGCAGTCCACAAACCAATGGGTGACGTCACGGATGTTACGTCCATTTCTTTTATACAGTCTGTGAACATAATGTAAACCTTTATGTCCATCTGATAAACATTTACATCTCTGTATGTGGAGTAAAAAGGGAGCATGCAAAAAATCAGATGTTTTGATGGGCCACCCAGATTTACCATGGATGTATTATAAGAGCTGATAGAGTGCTGCAGCTCAGGACTCTACATGAGTTAAAGAGAGCAAACAGGAGGAACAGGAAGTTAAAAGACTTAAAAACTCAGAACAGGTTAAACAGGATTATAATAAATGAGATTAATAATGAGATTAATAATTAGATTAATAATTAGATTAATGTGTAGTTTAGTGTGTAATGTATCAGATAACAGATTCTACTTCCTGTTTGTTTTAACTGTCAGGAAACAAAAGCATGAAGAAACACACTGTAGGTACTTTCCTGTGTGTGTGTGTGTGTGTGTGTAAGTGTGTGTGTGTGTGTGTGTAAGAGACCTGTGGAAATAACAAACAATCCTCATTCACGCCCATAGCCACACATATACACACACACACTTACACACACACCCACAGCCACACATATACACACACACACTTACACACACACCCACAGCCACACATATACACACACACACTTACACACACACCCACAGCCACACATATACACACACACACACACACACACACACTCTTACATGCTCTTACACACAGACACACACACACACCCACAGTTACACAGACACACACCCACACTTACACACACACACACACACACACACACAGTTACACAGACACACACGCCCACAGTTACGCACACACACACCCACACTTACACACACACACACACACACACACCCACACTTACACACACACACACACACACACATACACACTCTGGAAGTTCCACCATGAAACACTTTTAACTGTAAATTGACAAACAAACAGGAAAAGCAGAACAAACATCAGCCTGTCCAGATAACACACACACACACACACACACACACACACACACACACACACACACACACACACACACAGAGCGATACATACACACACACACACACACAGAGCTAGACACACACACACACACACACACACAGAGCTATACACACACACACACACACAGAGCTATACACACACACACACACACAGAGCTATACACACACACACACACACAGAGCTATACACACACACACACACACAGAATGTCCTCACAAGGCTGGTTTCTCCTTCTGTCCTCCCTCCATCCCTCCTTATTTCCTTCCCTCTTTCCTTCCTTCATTTCCTTCCTCCATCCCTCCATCCCTCCTCCTACTTCAGGCTCTCAGTGTAGAGACCTGAGCCCCCCCCCCCCCCCCGCTCAGTGTAGAGACCTGAGGTTAACCTGCTGCTCTCCTCATCTCATACTTCTGAAGCTGCAACAAGGTTAATGATCCACACGTGACATTATAAGACCTGCTCCACCACTACACACCCTCCCCCCCTTCCTTCCCCCTCCCTCCTTTCCTTCCTTCTTCCTCCTTTCCTTCCTTCCTTCCTTTCTCCGTTCCTCAACTCCTCCTTTCCTTCATCCCTTCCTCTTTCCTTCCTCTATCCTTCCCTCCTTCCTTCCTGCCAGCTGAAGTCCGTCTGACAGCTTCAGTCTCAACGCTCCTCCTGATTCCTCACTTCCTTCCTTCCTTCCTTCCTTCCCTCCTTCCTTCCTCCCCGCTCCCTAACCCTGATTTGTTCACGTTTTTATGTCACAATCATTTCCCCCAAAATTCATCCCGACACATTTTATATCTTTTGGATCTAAAGGTTTGCATTAGAGCCAGATGTTGACAGATGTTGACAGATGTTCTTCTTCCTGTTTCTTCGTCGCCATAGAAACTGCGTGACGCCGGCATCGAGGTGCCAGAAGCTGGAAAGAAGAAAGGTCCTGGAGTTCAGGAGGAGAACAAGACTCTGAAAGAGGACGTGAAGACTCTGAAGGAGGAGCTGGAGACCGCCAAGAAAGGTGAGGAAGAGGAGGGGGAGGAGGAGGAGGAAGAGGACAGGGAGGAAGGAGGGAGGAAGAGGATAGGGAGGGAGGAAGGAAGGAGGATTTCTACTTCACGCAGACAGGAAGTGATAACAGCTGATTGACTTTTAATGCAGATCATTTACCAAACATACTTGCAGCTCTGTGTGTGTGTGTGTGTGTGTGTGTGTGTGTGTGTGTGTGTGTGTGTGTGTGTGTGTGTGTGAGCCTCTGTGTGTGTGTGTGTGTGTGTGTGTGTGTGAGCCTCTGTGTGTGTGTGTGTGTGTGTGTGTGTGTGTGTGAGAGAGCCTCTGTGTGTGTGTGTGTGTGTGTGTGAGAGAGCCTCTGTGTGTGTGTGTGTGTGTGAGAGAGCCTCTGTGTGTGTGAGAGCCTCTGTGTGTGTGTGTGTGTGTGTGTGAGAGCCTCTGTGTGTGTGTGTGTGTGTGTGTGAGAGAGCCTCTGTGTGTGTGTGTGTGTGTGAGAGAGCCTCTGTGTGTGTGTGTGTGTTTTTGTGTGTGTGTGTGTGTGTGTGTGTGTGTGAGAGAGCCTCTGTGTGTGTGTGTGTGTGTGTGAGAGAGCCTCTGTGTGTGTGTGTGTGTGTGTGTGTGTGTGTGTGTGTGTGTGTGTGTGTGTGTTTTAGTGTGTGTGTGTTTTTGTGAGTGTGTGTGTGTGTGTGTGTGTGTGTGTGTGTGTGTGTGTGTGTGTGTGTGTGCCTCTGTGTGTGTGTGTGTGTGTGTGTGTGTGAGCCTCTGTGTGTGTGTGTGTGTGTGTGTGTGTGAGAGAGCCTCTGTGTGTGTGTGTGTGTGTGTGTGTGTGAGAGAGCCTCTGTGTGTGTGTGTGTGTGTGAGAGAGCCTCTGTGTGTGTGTGTGTGTGTGTGTGTGTGTGTGTGTGAGAGCCTCTGTGTGTGTGTGTGTGTGTGTGAGAGAGCCTCTGTGTGTGTGTGTGTGTGTGAGAGAGCCTCTGTGTGTGTGTGTGTGTTTTTGTGTGTGTGTGTGTGTGTGTGTGTGTGTGAGAGAGCCTCTGTGTGTGTGTGTGTGTGTGTGAGAGAGCCTCTGTGTGTGTGTGTGTGTGTGTGTGTGTGTGTGTGTGTGTGTTTTAGTGTGTGTGTGTGTTTTTGTGAGTGTGTGTGTGTGTGTGTGTGTTGACCCTAACCCTGTCTTCTGTGTGTGTTTGCAGCTCTGCAGAAGTCAGACAGTGACGTTCGTGCGATGAAGAAACAAGCTGAGAACCTGACGGTGGAGTACGACAGACTGCTGGAGGAACACAGCAAGCTGCTGGTAACACACACACACACACACACACACACACACACACACACACACTCACACACACACACATATACACACATATACACACACACACACAGAGGCTCACACACACACACACAGAGGCTCTCTCACACACACACACACACACACACACACACACAAAAACACACACACACACACACACACACACACAGAGGCTCTCTCACACACACACACACACACACACACACACACAGAGGCTCACACACACACACACACACACACACACACACACACAGAGGCTCTCACACACACACACACACACACACACACACACAGAGGCTCACACACACACACACACACACACACACACACACACACACACAGAGGCTCTCACACCACACACACACACACAGAGGCTCTCACACACACACACACACACACAGAGGCTCTCACACACACACACACACACACACACACACACAGAGGCTCACACACACACACACACACACACACACACACACACACAGAGGCTCTCACACACACACACACACACACACACACACACACACACACACCACACACGCTCACACAC
>NC_070581.1:33818876-33855407 GCF_027409825.1 Scomber japonicus | reverse complement strand
CATTTAATTTTTTATCACATTTAATTTTTTATCACATTTAATTTTTTTTTCACATTTAATTTTTTTCTCACATTTAATTTTTTTTTCACATTTAATTTTTTTCTCACATTTAATTTTTTTTTTCACATTTAATTTTTTCTCACATTTAATTTTTTTCTCACATTTAATTTTTTTTTCACATTAAATTTTTTTTCACATTAAATTTTTTTTTCACATTTAAATTTTTTTTCTCACATTTAATTTTTTTTTCACATTTAATTTTTTTTCACATTAAATTTTTTTTCACATTTAATTTTTTTGTTTTTTTTTCACATTAAATTTTTTTTCACATTAAATTTTTTTTGTTTTTTTAAATTCACATTTAATTGTTGTTTTGGGGGGGGTTTTATTTGTTTGTTTTTTTCAGTTTGTTTTTTTCGATTCGTCTAAAAACTGCAGAATCACACGTCTCTGTATTTCCTCTACTAGATTTGATCTGATGGCACATTCCCTCTTTTCTTTTATTTTTTATTTTTTATTTTCTATCATGTTTTTCTGCAGAAACGGACGAGTTTCATTCCAAACTCATTAAAACTCCAAACTCTTTACAGCTGAAATTAAAGTTTATTGTATTAAACACACTTCATCCTTTATTTAGTTGAAGTTCAGCTTGTAAATTATCCTAAAAACACTTAAAATGATTCATTAAAGTGACGATTCTGCAGCTTCTGTGAATGTTTGATCATTTTATGGATGTATAAAAATCAACCAGAGAAGAAGAAACCAGACTTTTCTTCTTCTCTGGTTTGGTATTATTATTTTTTGGTAAATGTTTTCGAGGCTTTGAGATTCAGATTGAAACTTTCAGATTAAATGACAGACTGTTGGTTGCTTCCTGTCTCTGTTGGAGGGGAAGTGATGATGTCATAGTTGTTAGTGATGATGTCATCTTTGTCTGAAAGCCTCAAAACTCTGAAAGCTGTCTGTTAGTTATCGTTGAGCTGTAAAAAAGCACTTCCTGTTAGTTTGATGGCAAGAAGCACTTCCTGTTAGTTTGGCTGTAAAGAAGCACTTCCTGTTAGTTTGGCTGTAAAGAAGCACTTCCTGTTAGTTTGATGGCAAGAAGCACTTCCTGTTAGTTTGATGGCAAGAAGCACTTCCTGTGAGTTTGGCTGTAAAAAAGCACTTCCTGTTAGTTTGATGGCAAGAAGCACTTCCTGTTAGTTTGATGGCAAGAAGCACTTCCTGTTAGTTTGATGGCATGCTGCTATGAACCATCATCCAACCTTTAACCTTTGACCTTTAACACTTTGCTCTATAAAATATAATAAAATGGTTAAAAACAAGCTCACAGTGATTATTAAGAGTTTAAAAGCAGAAGATTGAAGCAGGAAGTCATCTTATTTTAGGATTAAACCAGAGGAAGACTAAAACAATGACACATTATTAAATTAGTTGCTGATTTAATTTGTTGTAGGTTAATTATTTGAAACTTCAAAGTTGAGTTCAGATGAAAATATTTCTATAAATGTTCAAAAAAGTGTCGTCAGCCAAAGAAATGCAGCTTAAAGAGTGTTTGAAGCAGCTGTGATCTATATTTCTATAACTGCACAGGCTCTCATGGTTTTCAGAATAAAAGTCACTGTTCTCTCTCATAGTTTTCAGAATAAAAGTCTCTGTTCTCTCTCATAGTTTTCAGAATAAAAGTCTCTGTTCACTCTCATTGTTTTCAGAATCAAAGTCTCACAGTTCTCATATAATGGTTTTCAGAATAAAAGTCTGTTCGATATCATGGTTTTCAGAATAAAAGTCACAGTTCTCATATCATGGTTTTCAGAATAAAAGTCACAGTTCTCTATCATGGTTTTCAGAATAAAAGTCTCTGTTCTCTACCTGCTCAGCAGCTGCTGCTTTAAACTTCCTGTCGTCCTCCAGGGTCAAATCCTTCCTTCCATCCGTCTGTCTTTACTCCCTCCTTCCTTCCTCCCTTCATTCTTTCCTTCCTCCATCCCCTTTTCTTCCTTCCATCCTTCCTTCTCTAAATTCTTCCTTCATCCCTCCTTTCCTTCCTTCCTTCCCTCCCTCCTACCTCCCTTCCTCCTTTCTTTTCTTCTCCTTTCCTCCCTTCCTTTCCTCCTTCCTTCAACCCTCCTTCCTTCCCTCCTTCCTTCTTCCTTCCTTCTTTCCTTCCTTCCCTGGCTGGTTAACTAATGTTATTTTTGCTAAACTCTAAATATATAATCTAGTGTTATATATTGAACTAGTTTAAAGGAGGCTAAGGATTAATACGGTTCCTCCCTTCCTTCCTTCCTTCCTTCCTTCCTTCCTTCCTTCCTTCCTTCCTTGACTCGAGGACAACAGGAGGGTCCTTTCCTCAGCTAGAAGAGCAGAACGTCTACATTCCTGATTTCTTTGTTAAATTAGATATAACTGAAATCTCCTCTGACTGTTTCTTTACACACGTTTGTTAGTTTAAAGCTGAAGTTTATTATTCATGTTTTATATATTTAGGTTTATTTTTTATCTTCATCATCATCATCTTCATCATCATCACCATCATCATCATCTTCATCATCACTGCTTTCTAGGTGAATTCGGCTTTATCGATAAGTTTAACCTTCCTGTCGTCCTCCCGGGTCAAATTGACCCCGTCTCTCTTTTTAATGTTCCTTCTTTAATTTTTCCCTCCTTCTCTCTCTCTTTGCTTCCTCCCTCCCTCCCTCCCTCCTTTCCTTCTTTCCTTCTTTCCTCCCTCCCTCCATCCCTCCTCCTTTCTTTCCTTCCTTCTCTCCTAAATGCCTTCCTCTTTTCGTCCTTACTCCTTTCCTTCCTTTCCTCCCTCCCTCCCTTCTTACTCCTTCCTTTCCTTCCTCCTTTCCTCCCTTTCTTCCTTCTCTCCTTCCTTCCTTCCTTCCTATTTTCGTCCTTACTCCTTTCCTTCCTTCCTTCTTACTCCTTTCCTTCCTTCCTTCCTTCCTTCTCTCCTTACTTCCCATCTCTTTCCTTCCTTCCTTTCCTCCCTTTCTTCCTCCCATCTCTTTTGACTGTTCCTTACTTCTTCCCTCTTTTCTTTAATTTTTCCCTCCTTCTGTCTTCCCTTTCTTTGCTCTCTCCCTCTCTCCCTCCTTTCCTTCCTTCCTTTTTTCCTTCATCCTTTCCTCCATCCCTCCTCCTTTCTTTCCTTCCTTCTCTCCTAAATGCCTTCCTCTGTTCCTCCTTACTTCCTTTCCTTCCTTCCTTCCTTCCCTCCCTCCCTCACTCCCTTCTTACGCCTTCCTTCCTTTCCTTCCTCCCTCCCTCTCTCCATCCCTCCTCCTTTCTTTCCTTCCTTCTCTCCTAAATGCCTTACTCCTTTCCTCCCTCCCTCCCTTCTTACTCCTTCTTTCCTTCTTTCTTTCCTTACTTCCTCTTTTCGTCCTTACTCCTTTCCTTCCTTCCTCCTTTCCTCTCTTTCTTCCTTCCTTCCTATTTTCGTCTTTACTCCTTTCCTTCCTTCCTCCCTCCCTCCCTTCTTACTCCTTCTTTCCTTCTTTCTTTCCTTACTTCCTCTTTTCGTCCTTACTCCTTTCCTTCCTTCCTCCTTTCCGACGAAAATAGGAAGGAAGGAAGGAGAGATCCTTCCTTCCTTCCTATTTTCGTCTTTACTCCTTTCCTTCCTTCCTCCCTCCCTCCCTTCTTACTCCTTTCCTTCCTTCCTTCCCTCCTTCTCTCCTTACTTCCCATCTCTTTTCCTCCTTACTCCTTTCCTCCCTCCCTTCTTACTCCTTCCTTCCTTTCCTTCCTTCCTTCCTTTCCTCCCTTTCTTCCTTCTCTCCTTACTTCCTTCCTATTTTCCTCCTTACTCCTTTCCTTCCTCCCTTCCTTCCTTCTGTCCTTCCTTGACCCGAGGACAAAAGGAGGGTTAAAGGTGATGATGTGCAAAAGTTTAAAAGGCATCATTATCTTTAACGTGTTCAGATTTAGTGTGTGTGTGTGTGTGTGTGTGTGTGTGTGTGTGTGTGTGTGTGTGTGTGTGTGTTTGTTTTTCTGCATGTGTGTGTGTGTGTGTGTGTGTGTGTGTGTCTCAGCCTGATGTAATGAAGCTTTCTGTGGTTTTTATTCAGCAGTTAAACTTTCTTCATGTTTATGGATCAGAAACGAATATAAACCAGTTTCTTCTTCTTCTGTGCTGTACTCTGACCTTTGACCTTTGACTGTATTTTATTTTGAAGGAAGTCCTTTCAGAGTAAACTTGTGTTATGACGCCATGAGACCACAGGGGGCGCCGTTTGTTGGATCTCAACTTGTTTCATGTTTAATTCAGTTAAATGAAGAGCTGTAAATAAATAAACCACAAAGCAAAACATCTGCAGAGTCTCAGCTTCCTTCTTCCTGTTTCTACTTCCTGTTTCTACTTCCTGTTTTTACTCAAGTTTGAATTCATTTAAATGTTTTTATTAGGGCTGTCAAACGATTAATTTTTTTAATCATGATTAATCGCAGACTTTCCATAGTTAATCATGATTAATCGCAGAATTTACATAGTTAATCATGATTAATCGCAGACTTTCCATAGTTAATCATGGTTAATCGCAGAATTTACATAGTTAATCATGATTAATCGCAGACTTTCCATAGTTAATCACTATTAATCGCAGACTTTCCATAGTTAATCACAATTAATCGCACTTTCCATAGTTAATCACGATTAATGGCGTTTTGAATTGCGTTTTGAATTGCGTGTTTAAAATCCTGTTATTTTCCATTTGAAGGCAGTTTTAAGCCCATAATGTAAAGCATTTCTTACCAGAGTGTCTTAACTGGGAATCAATCACGGCTCTGCTGCGACTCCCACACTCCAAAATGGTCCTTTGGTGGAGCTGAGGCTGGCTTGGCTGCACCTGGGTGTTTAGCGTGGAGGTGCTAACTCAAACTCCACGTACTCCGGTGGTAGTTAAACTCCGTTTGACACAGGTTGCATTTTACTTTTGACTTGTCAACTGAAGCGTCTGGAAGTGTTTTAAAGTTAAACAAGCCGTTCAAAAGTCCAGTAGCTCTCTTACTTTCCATCAGCGCGGTAGGTTTACTGCAGGAGGCCACTTCAAAGCATAGCGCTACAGCTAGAGGAGGGAAGGAAAGGAGGGAGGAAGGAAGGAAGGAAGGAAGGAAGGAAGGAAGGAAGGAAGGAAGGAAGGGAAGAGAAGACAGATGGAAGGAAGGAAGGAAAAGAAGACAAGGAGTAAGGGAGAAAGGAAGGTAGGAAGGACAGACAGAAGGAAGGAAAAGAGGGATAAGAAAGAAGAGAAGACCGGAGGGAAGGAAGGAAGGAAGGAAGGAAGGAAGGAAGGAAGGAAAAGAAGACAAGGAGAAAGGGAGAAAGAAAGGTAGGAAGGACAGACAGAAGGAAGGAGAAGAGGGATAAGAAAGAAGAGAAGACCGGAGGGAAGGAAGGAAGGAAGGAAGGAAGGAAGGAAGGAAAAGAAGACAAGGAGAAAGGGAGAAAGGAAGCTAAGAAGGACAGACAGAAGGAAGGAAAAGAGGAAGAAGGAAACTGGGCCGCGGTAGGTTTACTGCAGGAGGCCACTTCAAAGCATAGCGCTACAGCTAGAGGAGCCGTCTACGGGGGAGTAGAAGGGACAAAAAGGCTTGACACATTAAAATGAGATTAAAAAAATGACTCGTTATGGATTGCATTAATCTAATCGCGATTAACACGTTAATGCTGACAGCCCTAGTTTTTATTTAAAGGGAAATATTCTTCTTTCATTTTTATCTTGTTCTGATGTCGGAAGTTAAACACCAAGCTTTGAAGTGGGGGGTTCAACATGAGGCCTGTGGACCAGAACTGGCCGGCCAAGGGGTCCAATCTGGCCGCCCTTCCTTCCTTCCTTCTGTACTTCTGTACTTCCTTCCATCTGTCCTTCCTTCCTTCCATTTGACCTTCCGTCTTTCCTTACTGTCTTCTTCCTCTTCTTTCCTTCCATCCATCCTTCCTTCCTTCCTTCCATCTGTCCGTCCATCTGTCCTTCCTTCCCTTCATCCTTCCTTCCTTCCATCTTTCCTTCCTGTCTTCTTTTCCTTCCATCTTTCCTCCCTTCCTTCCATCTGTTTTTCCTTAATTCCTTCCTTCCTTCCTTCCTTCCATTTTTCCTTCCTGTCTTGTCCTTCCTTCCTATCTTCTTTTCCTTCGTTCTTTCCTTCCTTCCTTCCTTCGTTCCTTCCTTCCTTCCATAATTCCATCCATCCTCCCTTCTGACAGCCCTAGTTTTTATTTAAAGGGAAATATTCTTCTTTCATTTTTATCTTGTTCTGATGTCGGAAGTTAAACACCAAGCTTTGAAGTGGGGGGTTCAACATGAGGCCTGTGGACCAGAACTGGCCGGCAAAGGGGTCCAATCTGGCCGCCCTTCCTTCCTTCCTTCTGTACTTCTGTACTTCCTTCCATCTGTCCTTCCTTTCTTCCATTTGACCTTCCATCTTTCCTTACTGTCTTCTTCCTCTTCCTTCCTTCCTTCCTTCCTTCCTTCCTTCCATTTGTCCTTCCATCTGTCCTTCCTTCCCTCCATCCTTCCTTCCTTCCATCTTTCCTTCCTGTCTTCTTTTCCTTCCATCTTTCCTCCCTTCCTTCCATCTGTTTTTCCTTAATTCCTTCCTTCCTTCCTTCCTTCCATTTTTCCTTCCTGTCTTGTCCTTCCTTCCTATCTTCTTTTCCTTCCTTCCTTCCTTCTTTCTGTCTTTTTATCTTCCAGTAGAAGATAAATCAGGAGTTTTTATTCCAGTAGAGACTCAGAATATTAATATAGAAGCTGAAATATGGAAAAGAATATTTCCTCTGTAACTTCCTTGCTTCTGATCCTTGCTTCCTTGCTTCCTTCCTTCCTTGGTTGGTTGGGTGTCACACCTTCAGCACACATGGCCTCGTGGTGTTTCTCTGCCAGCTGTCTGAGTTTGACTAATGTTTAAATGTTCTTCTTAAATGTTCCTTCCTTCCATCTGTGCTTCCTTCCTTCCTTCCTTCCTTCCTTCCTTCCTTCCATCTGTTCTTCCTTCCTTCCATCTTTCCTTCCTTCCTTCCATCTGTCCTTCCTTCCATCTGTCTTTCCTTCCTTCCTTCCATCCTTCCTTCCATCTGTCTTTCCTTCCTTCCTTCCCTTCGCCCTTCCTTCCATCCATCTGTCATTCCTTCCTTCCTTCCTTCCTTCCCTCCACCCTTCCTTCCTTCCTTTTTTCCTTCCTTCCTTCCATCTTTCCTTCCTGTCTTCTATTCCTTTCTTCTTGTCTTCTCTTCTATTACTTCCATCTCCCCTTGCTCCCTTCCTTCCATCCTTTCTTCCTTCTTTCCTTCCTTCCATCTGTCCTTCCTTCCTTCCTTCCATTTGTCCTTCCTTCTTTCCTCCTTTCCTTCCTCCCTCCCTTCTTGCCTTCTTTCCTTCTCTCCTTCCTTCCTCTCTTCCTTCTTTCCTCTCTCCCTCCTACCTTCCTTCTTTCCTTTCTTCCCCCCTCCTTTCCTTCCCTTCTTCCTTCCTTCCTTGCTTCCTCCTCCCTTCCTCGAGGACAACAGGAGGGTTAATATAGAAGCTGGAGATTTAATGATTATGTCCTCTGTAACTAGTAAACACTGGTTCCTTGTTTCCTTCCTTCCTTGGTTGGTTGGGTGTCACACCTTCAGCACACATGGCCTCGTGGTGTTTCTCTGTCAGCTGTCTGAGTTTGACTAATGTTTAAATGTTTTAGTTTCTATGATCATTGTTGAGAACTGGAGCTTGACGGCTGTGACACAACCGCAGATCAGAGCTGATAAAATAAAATAAACACTCTGTTGGCACCTCGACTTCTTCCTGACATACTTTAATCTCCTCACAGTGGGCGTTGCTCTGTTAACACTTCTTATCTCATACTTCTCAGGAACAGTATCAGAAGAGCTGCTGATTAATCATTTCCTCTCTCTCTGCTTCAATGAAACATGTTTAGTCCCTCCTTCCTTCCTTCTGTCCTTCATTCCTTCCTTCCCTTCGTCCTTCCTTCCTTCCTTCTGTCCTTCTTTCCCTCTGTCCTTCCTTCATTCCCTCCTTCCTTCCTTCCCTCTGTCATTCCTTCATTCCCTCCTTCCTTCCTTCCCTTCGTCCTTCCTTCCTTCCATCTGTCCTTCTTTCCCTCTGTCCTTCCTTCGTCCTTCCTTCCCTCTGTCCTTCCTTCATTCCCTTCGTCCTTCCTCCCTTCCTTCTGTCCTTCATTCCTTCCTTCTATCTGTTCTTCATTCCTTTCTTCCTTCCATCTTTCTTTCCTTCTCTCTGTTTCTTAAATGGAATATTTGTCTTCCCTCTGTCCTTCCTTCATTCCCTCCTTCCTTCCTTCCCTTCATCCTTCATCCCTTCCCTCTGTCCTTCCTCCGTCCTTCCTTCCCTCTGTCCTTCCTTCCTTCCCTCTGTCCTTCCTTCATTCCCTCCTTCCTTCCTTCCCTCTGTCCTTCCTGTCTTCTCTTCTATTACTTCCATCTCCCTTTGCTCTTCCTTCATTCCTTCCTTCCTTCCTTCTATCTGTCCTTCCTTCCTTCCATCTTTCTTTCCTTCTCTCTGTTTCTTAAATGGAATATTTGTCTCTGCAGCTTCACGGTCGACTTCACTTCCTCTGTCACATGATCTGCGCTGATCATGTGACAGATTCTGGCTCAAAGAAGGTTTACAACTGATATATCTGAGGCCTTCATTTCTGTTTCTACTTCCATCTGTCCTTCCTTCCTTTCTTCCTTCCCTTCGTCCTTCATTCCCTCCTTCCTTCCTTCCCTCTGTCCTTCCTGTCTTCTCTTCTATTACTTCCATCTCCCCTTGCTCTTCCTTCATTCCTTTCTTCCTTCCATCTTTCCGTCATTCCCTCCTTCCTTCCTTCCATCTTTCTTTCCTTCTCTCTGTTTCTTAAATGGAATATTTGTCTCTGCAGCTTCACGGTAGACTTCACTTCCTCTGTGTTCCTGCGCTGATCATGTGACAGATTCTGGCTCAAAAGGAGGTTTGTTCATTATAATTTGTCATCATGGTTTTCAGAATAAAAGTCACTGTTCTCTACCTGCTCAGCAGCTGCTGCTTTAAACTTCCTGTCGTCCTCCTGGGTCAAATCCTTCCTTCCTTTCTTTTCTTTTCCTTTCCTCCCTTCCTTCCTCCCTCCTTTCCATCCTTCCTTCCTTCCTTCCTTCTTCCTTCCTCCCGCCTTTCCTTCCTTCCATCTGTCCTTCCTCCCTCCTTCCTTCTCTAAACTCTTCCTTCCTCCCTCCCTCCTTCTTTCCTCCCTCCCTCCTTTCCTCCCCTCCTTCCTCCCTCCTTCCTTCCCTCCACCCTTCCTTCCTTCCTTTTTTCCTTCCTTCCTTCCATCTTTCCTTCCTGTCTTCTATTCCTTTCTTCTTGTCTTCTCTTCTATTACTTCCATCTCCCCTTGCTCCCTTCCTTCCATCCTTTCTTCCTTCTTTCCTTCCTTCCATCTGTCCTTCCTTCCTTCCTTCCATTTGTCCTTCCTTCTTTCCTCCTTTCCTTCCTCCCTCCCTTCTTGCCTTCTTTCCTTCTCTCCTTCCTTCCTCTCTTCCTTCTTTCCTCTCTCCCTCCTACCTTCCTTCTTTCCTTTCTTCCCCCCTCCTTTCCTTCCCTTCTTCCTTCCTTCCTTGCTTCCTCCTCCCTTCCTCGAGGACAACAGGAGGGTTAATATAGAAGCTGGAGATTTAATGATTATGTCCTCTGTAACTAGTAAACACTGGTTCCTTGTTTCCTTCCTTCCTTGGTTGGTTGGGTGTCACACCTTCAGCACACATGGCCTCGTGGTGTTTCTCTGTCAGCTGTCTGAGTTTGACTAATGTTTAAATGTTTTAGTTTCTATGATCATTGTTGAGAACTGGAGCTTGACGGCTGTGACACAACCGCAGATCAGAGCTGATAAAATAAAATAAACACTCTGTTGGCACCTCGACTTCTTCCTGACATACTTTAATCTCCTCACAGTGGGCGTTGCTCTGTTAACACTTCTTATCTCATACTTCTCAGGAACAGTATCAGAAGAGCTGCTGATTAATCATTTCCTCTCTCTCTGCTTCAATGAAACATGTTTAGTCCCTCCTTCCTTCCTTCTGTCCTTCATTCCTTCCTTCCCTTCGTCCTTCCTTCCTTCCTTCTGTCCTTCTTTCCCTCTGTCCTTCCTTCATTCCCTCCTTCCTTCCTTCCCTCTGTCATTCCTTCATTCCCTCCTTCCTTCCTTCCCTTCGTCCTTCCTTCCTTCCATCTGTCCTTCTTTCCCTCTGTCCTTCCTTCGTCCTTCCTTCCCTCTGTCCTTCCTTCATTCCCTTCGTCCTTCCTCCCTTCCTTCTGTCCTTCATTCCTTCCTTCTATCTGTTCTTCATTCCTTTCTTCCTTCCATCTTTCTTTCCTTCTCTCTGTTTCTTAAATGGAATATTTGTCTTCCCTCTGTCCTTCCTTCATTCCCTCCTTCCTTCCTTCCCTTCATCCTTCATCCCTTCCCTCTGTCCTTCCTCCGTCCTTCCTTCCCTCTGTCCTTCCTTCCTTCCCTCTGTCCTTCCTTCATTCCCTCCTTCCTTCCTTCCCTCTGTCCTTCCTGTCTTCTCTTCTATTACTTCCATCTCCCTTTGCTCTTCCTTCATTCCTTCCTTCCTTCCTTCTATCTGTCCTTCCTTCCTTCCATCTTTCTTTCCTTCTCTCTGTTTCTTAAATGGAATATTTGTCTCTGCAGCTTCACGGTCGACTTCACTTCCTCTGTCACATGATCTGCGCTGATCATGTGACAGATTCTGGCTCAAAGAAGGTTTACAACTGATATATCTGAGGCCTTCATTTCTGTTTCTACTTCCATCTGTCCTTCCTTCCTTTCTTCCTTCCCTTCGTCCTTCATTCCCTCCTTCCTTCCTTCCCTCTGTCCTTCCTGTCTTCTCTTCTATTACTTCCATCTCCCCTTGCTCTTCCTTCATTCCTTTCTTCCTTCCATCTTTCCGTCATTCCCTCCTTCCTTCCTTCCATCTTTCTTTCCTTCTCTCTGTTTCTTAAATGGAATATTTGTCTCTGCAGCTTCACGGTAGACTTCACTTCCTCTGTGTTCCTGCGCTGATCATGTGACAGATTCTGGCTCAAAAGGAGGTTTGTTCATTATAATTTGTCATCATGGTTTTCAGAATAAAAGTCACTGTTCTCTACCTGCTCAGCAGCTGCTGCTTTAAACTTCCTGTCGTCCTCCTGGGTCAAATCCTTCCTTCCTTTCTTTTCTTTTCCTTTCCTCCCTTCCTTCCTCCCTCCTTTCCATCCTTCCTTCCTTCCTTCCTTCTTCCTTCCTCCCGCCTTTCCTTCCTTCCATCTGTCCTTCCTCCCTCCTTCCTTCTCTAAACTCTTCCTTCCTCCCTCCCTCCTTCTTTCCTCCCTCCCTCCTTTCCTCCCCTCCTTCCTCCCTCCTTTCCTTCCCTCCTTCCTCCTTCCTTCCTTCCTTCCTTCTTTCCTTCCTTCCTTCCCTTCTTCCTTCCCTCCTTTCTTTCCTTCCTTCCTTCCTTCCTTCTCGCCTTCCTTCCTTCCTGCAAGCTGAAGTCCGTCTGACAGCTTTTCTTTTCCTTTCTTCCCTTGCTTCCTCCGTCCTACCTTTCTTTCTTCCTTCTTTCTTCCTCCCTTCCTTCCTCCCTCCTTTCCTTCCTTCCATCTGTCCTTCCTCCCTCCTTCCTTCTCTAAACTCTTCCTTCCTCCCTCCCTCCTTCTTTCCTCCCTCCCTCCTTTCCTCCCCTCCTTCCTCCCTCCTTTCCTTCCCTCCTTCCTCCTTCCTTCCCTCCTTCCTTCCTTCCTTCCTTCTTTCCTTCCTTCCCTTCTTCCTTCCCTCCTTTCTTTCCTTCCTTCCTTCCTTCCTTCTCGCCTTCCTTCCTTCCTGCAAGCTGAAGTCCGTCTGACAGCTTTTCTTTTCCTTTCTTCCCTTCCTTCCTCCCTCCTTCCTTTCCTTCCTTCTTTCTTTTCTTTTCCTTTCCTTCCTCCCTCCTTTCCTTCCCTCCTTCCTCCCTCCTTTTCTTCCTTCCTTCCTTCCTTCCTTCCTTTTTCCTTCCTCCCTCCTTTCCTTCCCTCCTTTCCTTCCTAATAATCTTCCATAATGTGTCAATGCTTTCTTCCTTGGCTGAGGTTTTCATTTCTGTCTCTACTGTAAACAGCCTCAGTGGTTCAGAGGTGGTGAAATCTTCCTCCAGTAGCTTGTAGACGTCAGACCTGGAGGCCACACGTTGTCGTCAGGCAGCATATTTCCAGTGTTATCACAATAAGCACGGACAGAAACACACGATCCTTTTAAAACAAATGTGTTGCACAGTGAGTCTCATTATGTTGAACTGTAAATAAGAAATATGGGCGAGCAGCGGAAAACAAAACAAAGAGGTCGATGAACTCGGGAGCAGAGGAGTCAAACTCATCTTCATTAAAGGGCCACAAACAGACAAATGTGATCTCATGTGGGCCAGATCATTAAAAAGATGGAAGGAAAGAAGGAAGGAAGGAAAGAAGGAAATAAGATGGGAAGGAAGGAAGGAAAGAGAGGCAAAACGAAGGAGGGAAGAAAGGTAGGAAAGACAGACAGTGAAGGACGGACAGACAGGACAGAAAGAAGGAAGGGAGGAGGAAAGAAATGAAGGCAGGAAAGAAGGAAGGACAGAAGGAAGGACAGATGGAAGGACAGAAGGAAGGAAGGGAGGAGGAAAGAAATGAAAGAAGGAAGGAAAGAAGGAAGGTTGGAAGGAGGGACGGAAGGAACAAAAAAAGGAAAAAAGAAAGGAAGGACGGACAGACAGATGGAAGGAAGAAATGAAGGAAGGAAAGGAAGGTTGGAAGGACAGAAGGAAGGAAGGAACAAAAATAGGAAAAAAGAAAGGGAGGAAGGAAGGAAGGAACAAAAAAGGAAAAAAGAAAGGGAGGGAGGAAAAAAGGAAGGAAGGAAGGAAGGACAGAAGAAAGGAAGGGAGGAAGGACAGAAGGAAGGAAGGAACAAAAATAGGAAAAAAGAAAGGGAGGAAGGAAGGAAGGAACAAAAAAGGAAAAAAGAAAGGGAGGGAGGAAAAAAGGAAGGAAGGAAGGAAGGACAGAAGAAAGGAAGGGAGGAAGGAAGAAATGAAGGAAAGGAAGGTTGGAAGGACAGAAGGAAGGAAGGAAGGAAGGAAGGAAGGAACAAAAAAAGGAAAAAAAAAAGGTAGGGAGGAAAAAAGGAAGGAAGGAAGGACAGATGGAATTAAGGAAGGAACGAAGAGAGGAAAAAAGGAAGGAAGGAAGGAAGGACAGAAGGAAGGAAGGAAGGACACATGTAATTGAGGAAGGAAGGAAGGAAGGAAGGAAGGAAGGAAGGACAGATGTAAGGAAGGAAAAGAACACAGGAAGGAAAGTGGGCCGGATTGCTCCCCTCAGCGGGCCAGTTCTGGCCCACGGGCCGCATGTTTCACCCCCCTGCTCTAGTGAGTCGGGAACATTGAGCCCAATTGGAAATGCACAGTCCCTCCCATCGCTCTATGCCCCCCCCCCCCCTCCTCCCCCCCACCTCACCACCACTATTCATACATCACCACTCACTGGATATAGTGTAAAGCTTAGTGTTTACAGTGATGATGTGCTATGGCGTCGCCGTGGAGACAGATCACGTTCTACCCAGTCTGACGGCATGTTGACCCGCCGATCATCTCATGAGTCGGCTCCAAGACAAATATATAGACGTGTACTGTACGTCTGGTTGGTTGGAAGGTTAAACCTCCTCTCTTATCCCTGTTACACCGGCTTCTACTCAAAGCCATGTAGAGTTTCTTGTCTGAGTGACCGTTGGCAGCCAGGATCAAAGCTGTAGATTCCTGCAGTACAGAGGAGAGCAGAGTACTTTGGTATTTTTGGTTTACTTTGGTTTGTATTGAGGAGATTTTGGGATGGTAGCTGATCTATGGATGCTGTTAGACAGGTTGAGCCTGTAGCAGAAATATCTTCCCTCTTAAAGGATTGTAAACGATGTGTTTAGACGAGGAAGATGGAGACGAAAGATGATCCTTAGTGGACAGCTACCACTTCCAAGAAGTCTACTTCCTCCAGAGGAAAGTCAGGGAGTTAGAAGTGGTGATAGTGCCATGAACAGAGAGGAGAGTCTCAGAGTCTCATGTGGACCGAGCAGATGGTTCAACCACAAGAAATGGAAAAGAGATCTGAGTGACCGTTGGCAGCCAGGATCAAAGGTGTAGATGCAGAATAGAGGAGAGAGAACGTACTTTGGTATTTTTGGTTTACTTTGGTTTGTATTGAGGAGATTTTGGGATGGCAGTTGATCTATGGATGCTGTTAGACAGGTTGAGCTTGAAGGCGCAGAAATGTCTTCCCTCTTAAAGGACTATAAACCATGTATTTAGACGAGGAAGACGGTGATATGGACTCCTTAGTGGACCATTTCCATTCATACCGAAGAAACGACACAGTCTACTTCCTCCAGAGGAAAGTCAGGGAGTCAGAGGAGGTGATAGAGACATGAACAGAGAGGAGAGTCTCAGAGCACCAACACCAAAAGCAGTTGGTGCACTAAACAGTCGATTCATACCAAAAGCTCTTAGTTCGGTTCGTTCTTGTTGGTGTGAAAGCATCAATCACACTCGGGTGTTAACTAAATCAAGCAGACGAGACCTCCAAAAATAGGTGGTCTCGGTCCGCTTGGAGGATGAGGGAGCGTCGGACCAATTTTGATTGGTTTGCAGGTGTGAACGCGGACCACACTGCAGCCTGTATGCTCCATAGTAACTATTTTACTGCCTGGTGTAAATAACCAAATAATCAAACTAGTGGTGTGAAAGCAGCCTCGGAGGACATGTGGACTGAGCAGATGGATCAGCCACAAGAAATGGAAAAGAGATCTGAGTCAGCTTAAATGACCAGTTCACCTCAAACGCCTCGAACAGACCCTCAGTGGTTGATGTTAGAGAGATGAGATCACAAGAAGGCCCTTGTCTGTTTCCCAATCAGCATATGCTAAGCCTTCTGGATGCATTATGTTTCCAACTCTTGGAGGAAACAGATGCAATGCAAATACTTTTTATCATTTATCCAGTGCAGAGTTTATGGCTAGAAACTGGTGGATGGTAGAAAAGGCTGTAAAGAGATTGGAGGGACCCAAGTTCCTTTTTGCCCAGTTCACCTCAAACACCTCAAACTGACCCTCACTGGCTGAGAGATGAGATCACAAGAAGGCCCTTGTCTGTTTCCCAATCAGCATATGCTAACCCTTCTGGATGCATTATGTTTCTAACTCTTGGAGGAAACAGATGCAATGGGAAGACTTTTTATCTAGTGCAGAGTTTATGGCTAGAAACTGGTAGATGGTAGAAAAGGCTGTAAAGAGACAGAGTTCCTTTTTGCACAGTCATCACATGACAGACATGAAGGAAACAGTGCAGGTCTTGTTTTAGCCTCCTGACCAGAGTCTGACTTGTCCTGAAGTGGAAACCAGATCTGACAGAGACTGAGATGGTTAGAAGGACTGTAATCCCTCCTTAGTCATCAGTTTGGGAGGCACCTGTCATTACAGTGGAACAGCCAATCACGGTTGGGTGGGTCAGTACTGGAAAGAGACTGGGACGCCATAAAGGAGTATTGAGCCAAAGTGAACAGCCATTATTCTCCAAAAAAAAAAAAAGGCTCAGACCCCATCAGAGTTTGGAAGAGTGCTCCAACATTCTTAAGAGCAAACGCCAGAACCTTTAAACGAAACTAGCCAAAGTGAGTCACAACAGCTGTATTGTCCCTGATTCCTTCGTCCATGTCCACCAGCAGGACTCCCATCAAAGGTCCAGTGTGCTGAAACATCCAGGAAACCGGGATTAAAGGCGTGGGATTGGCATCCTGTGATGTTTTGGCACTCAGACCTCTGAAATCAATACAAACTCTAAGGACCAGAGGCTTCCTACGTGTCTGAAAATGTCAGAGCAAAGTTCTTTGGATAGACTAAACACATTTCGGGGAATCTACGTGGTTACTTTCTCACATAACAAATATTAAAACCTGATAAAGTGACATTAACATTGTTGGGCGGCTGTGGCTCAGGAGGTAGAGCCGCCGTCCACCAATCGGGCAAGATACTTATATCATATTAAATATATATAAATGTGTATGAATGGCTAGTTTCCTCCTGATGAGCAGGTGTGGTAGCTCCTGCCATCACTGTATGAATGTGTGTGAATGTGACATGTAGTGTAAAAGAGCTTAGCGCCATATAAGTACAGTCTATCTACCGTTTAAAGACTGTGTAAAGTGAATTCAGACATTTTCTTCTAAACACATTAAATAGGTCATAAATGTATTTCTAAAAAAGGTTTAAAAAGCATTTCAACCATTTAGATTTGAATTGTGGAGCTAGGATTAGCATAAACCCGCCCCTGCTGCTGTAGAGGTAGAAATACATTCAGCTCACACTACTACTACTACAGTCTACAGTTAGCCAGTTAGCTGAGTTAGCACTACTACTACTACAGTCTACAGTTAGCTGAGTTAGCCGAGTTAGCCGCTGAGGTAGCCGCCGAGCTAGCAGCCGAGTTAGCCGCCAAACTAGTAGCCGAGTTAGCCGCCGAGCTAGCAGCCGAGGTAGCCGCCGAGCTAGTAGCCGAGTTAGCCGCCGAGCTAGCAGCAGAAAGCGCTCAGATGTAGCGTCCATGTTTCTGGTAGAGGTGGTGACTTTGATTGACAGGTGACACTTGGTAGGGGGCGGGGCTTCAGCGTTTGGGAGCAGAGAAAGAGGCTGATTTTTACACAACTTTGAAGCCTAATTTCATATATTTGCCGATTTTTTTAATCATTGAAATTTGGCAGGGTGGTTAACAACACACTCTTCTGTGGTATGTCAAACTCAGAACACATATTTATTCTTACTTTACAGACTTTAACAGCGTTACAACTGTTAGTCTGGCTCATATCTCCACTATCTGGTTGGTGTGAACTCGGACACAGTGACCGACTAACTAAAGGCAGCATCTTTAATATGACTGACGCTGGTTCATCCTCACATGTTGGACTGAGTGCAGACGCTACAGTGACTGTTTTTAGCACCTTATAAATTGATACTTAACATAGTTTGTGCCAGAAATGTCTTCGCATGGCATGTCATAAATCACTCTGACTGCTGTGAACCAGAACTCTCAACACAGCTTGAAGACCTTCTGCTTCGACTCTCTTACAAGAAACTTTTGGAGGTTTTTATTTCTGGCACAAACATATTAATGCAGAAGAGATATTAATGCAGTCACTGTGGTTCAGCTGATAGTAGAAATGTGCACTATGTGTCTGGTTGGTGTGAACTGGGAGGCAGTGGTTGACTAACTGGGGGCGGGACCTTTAAATATGAAGACTGAGTGCAGACTGGACAGTGACTCACCATCGCCTCTTGAGGTTTAAAGTGGTATTACATCGCTAACATAACGTCAAAACTATAATTTCTTCACCTTCTGCACCTTTTAAATTGATTAATAACAAAGTTTGCACCAGAAATATCTAAACATGGCATGTCATAAACCATTTTTACCACTTTGAACCAGGAGTCTCAACACTGTGGGATGTTTTTTCAATATTTGCTGACTTCAAATTCACTTCTGAAGAAACTTTGGGGGGTTTCCTTTCTGGTGAGATCATATTAATGCAGTCAGAGTGGTTCAGGAGCTCCAGATAAAATAGGTGCAGAGTTAAAGAGGCAACAACAAAAACAGTTTGAAACGTATCGTCATTACTTTATGATTTATTTAGAGCTGCGTCCACGTGGCGCTCAGATTAACCGGATCATTACATGATTTACTGACTGCTGAGCTGCAGACTTTGACCCATGAACTGAACTTTGGAGCAAATGTCTTCGTGTCAAACGTAAGACTCAAATGTTTTCAACGTGTTTGTCTTCCTGCAGAACTTTATCAGAGTTACACCACGTCTCCCAGTCTGTTCTCTGTCTAAACATAGCGGCCCATCTCCTCCTCCTCCTCCTCCTCCTCCTCCTCCTGATGCAGCTGTTGGTCTAAACGGCCGTTTGGCATTAGAAACCGGTTTGAGCCGCACTGCCCATCCTCTCACCAGATCAGCTTTCACAGCCGACCCGGACCTTGTGTCTGAAATCGCTGACAGGAGAAACATCTTGGGCTGGGAACTTTTTTTAAGCCTCCAGTATTTATGTCTTCTGCTTCTTGGTAGTTCAAAGGTGTTCAGATTGCAGAGAAGTGAAGCTTTCTGCTGGCAGCCAGACTGAAGGGCAGGAAAACTGTTTAAGGACTGTCTGAAACTGGAGTTAGGCTGCCATTTAGACCCTGGAGCTGTCAGAAAACAGCCTTCATGTAACACACACTGACCCAAATTCACCAGAAAACTAAAAATTAACCAAAGCATGAAGCTCTAACCATAAATATATTCATGCACATGCACACTAAACAAGTTAAATATGCTTTAAACCAACAGTCAGTGTGTGTGTGTGTGTGTGTGTGTGTGTGTGTGTGTGTGTGTGTGTGTGTGTGTGTGTGTGTGTGTGTGTGTGTGTGTGTAATGATTCCTCCTGTTCATACTGAGCATTAGATCCTTCATCATGTTAACAGGAAGTGATGGAGGACTAAACCCACAGTCCTCCTTCTGTGGAAACATGGATTATAAAGTTGATGTGAAGCTTCAGAGTCTGAATGAGTCAAATCTTCATCTTCTATGTTTCAACGTTACACTGTTTTTACTAGCATCAAGTCTTTTTGTTACTATACTTCCACCACAGAGAAACATATATATACTATATATACTAAACCACAGCTCAACAGAAAACACTAAGAGGAGATATACTGACTACTAGTACCACTACTACTACTACTACTAAAATACTACTACACTACTAAAATACTACTCCTACTACTAGTCCATAAAGTACTACTACTACTACTACTACTACTAAAATACTACTACACTACTAAAATACTACTCCTACTACTAGTCCATAAAGTACTACTACTACTACTACTACTACTAAAATACTACTACACTACTAAAATACTACTCCTACTACTAGTCCATAAAGTACTACTACTACTACAGTATGAACAGGAGGAATGATTACAGAGAGGAAAACCAGACTGCTGCTTTATTGTGAACTGGTCCTTTATTATGAAAGGTCATATGAGCAGCTTCCTCTTCCTGTTCAGCTGTTAACATCCAGGTAAGAGAAGCTTTTCATTCAGTTATTACTCCGTTAGGGTTTGAATCAACAGTGACTCATATTCAGCCCTTTGTTTTGCCTCCCAGGCGACGTGCACTCTAACGTGCACGCTGGCCTCCTAGGCGACGTGCACGCTGGCCTCCCAGGCGACGTGCACGCTGGCCTCGCCTCGTGGTTCACTGCTGTGATATAACTCACTGAATTATGTAATAAACAGAAAGATTTACATTCCTCAGATCAGCCACTGTTTGACTGAACCCTCTCACACTGTTACAGTAATGAGTCTTTATAACAAACTGCTGAACCACAGATCACTCATAAAGATCAGTCACAGATACACATAATTAATCCTTAATGAAGCTTTCAGAGAGCAGAAAGAGTTTGTTTTTGTAGTTTTTATGAGAAAATAAATCTATATAATGATCCAATGTTACACAAAACAGGAGAACAAAACTAAACTGATCATGTCTGAAGGAGCATTTTTTTAAAATTTTGGATAAATATGGGTCTAACACACTACAAACATGTTTTTAAAAGTTCTTTGTATATCATGGGTCACATGAGGGGAAGTCATCACATTTCAGACTAATGGAAAAAGTATTTTTAAAGCTCTCACAGCTGTTTATAAGATATTTTTGTTTGTTTAACACTTTTTAAAGTTTTTTTAACTTTTGCAAAAGTCTTCGGCCAACATCATACACACAGAAAATACAGGAAATATGGAGACAACATTTAACATTAATTATTAAACATTATTATAATTAAGGCTCCATTGCATTTATGTTAAAGAGAGCCAGGTTCCTGCTATTGGTCCAGTCTAAATACTTGATCTTGATCTCATGTGGGCCGAACCATTAAAAAGAAGGAAGGAAGGAAGGAAGGAAGGAAAAGGAGACAGGAAAGGAAGATGGAAGGAATGAGCGAGGGAAGAAAGATATAATGGATGGACAGGAAGGAAAGTAAGGGAAGATGGTAGGAAGGAAGGATAGATAAAAGGAACGAAGGAACGAAAAGAAGACAGGAAGGAAAGAAAGGGAGGAAGGACAGAAGAAAGGAAGTAAGGGAAGATGGAAGGAAGGATAAAAGGAACGAAGGAACGAAAAGAAGACGGGAAGGAAAGAAAGGGAGGAAGGAAATATGGACGGAAGGACAGAAGGAAGGAAGGAGGGATGAAAATAAGGAAGGAAGGAACGAAAAGAAGACAGGAAGGAAATATGGAAGAAAGGACAGATGGAAGGACAGAAGGAAGGAAGGAGGGAAAAAACGAAGGAAGGAAGGAAGGAAGGAAGGAAAGTGGGCCGGATATCTTCAGTTGGTTCCATAATATATAAAACTAGTAAAATAACCCTTGAATGAGAAGCTGTATCTAAACATCACTTCCTGTATATCCTGTCATTCATAAACAACAAAAACACAACCCAGTAACCATGGAGACGGCTCAGCTGTTTGTCATGACGTTAGTTTATTGCCATTGGTTTGGTCAGTGGTGTTGGTGAGTGAGCACAGTGATCACAGTGGCGTACAGCATGGAGACCCTCACAGTGGAGGGGTCAAAGGTCAATGAAACACAGACGACATCGCCGCCGGGGACTCGACGTTGACTCTTACATCGACTCGGCAGGTTTTTGGCTGGTGGACTCGTCGACGTCGAGCCCCCCCGCCCCCCCCCCTGAGCGGCTCCTGTCGTCACTATTGTTCTAAACACACACGCTACTCGTTTAAGTTTAAGCTACTTTATCAGCTAAGATCGATTGTCCTAATCTACACTTATGGATGGAAGACTGTGGTATACAGGAAGTCACAGAGACACAGGTACAGTAAATAACCGACATTTGGATGGATGAGGTCACCGCTGAGCTGAGTCTGGGCTGCAAACCAAGACGGGACTGAACTCTCTGATCGGACCGGAATGTGACAAATGTGAGTCAAACTTTGATATCATTTGTCGTTATAGTTGATCTAGTTTTATATATTCAGCTTATTTCAATTGTTTTTCTTTGATTTCTCTTCATTTTCTTTGCATAATGTTCAATTATTAGTTCATTTTCTATCCTATAGTGGAGATAATCAAAGAAAAATAAACCGATTTGCAGACGATGTTGTGATTTCTGTTACAGGAGAAAACAACTTTAAATCATGATTAAGTTAATATTTCTATTACTTAGCTTGATTGAAGAGAATTTCCAATTAGTTTTGACTCAATTATTCATCCTGACAAACACTAAATACCACATAATGTCACAATTTCCACATTTTTAACTTCTAATTGAGCTCCTCCAAGTTCGTTATGCTGATCGGACCCTGTACAATCCCAGAATGTGACAAATGTGAGTCAAAATTATATTATTTGTGGTAATAGTTGATCTAGTTTTATATATTCAGCTTATTTCAATTGTTTTTCTTTGATTTCTCTTCATTTTCTTTGCATAATGTTCAATTATTAGTTCATTTTCTATCCTATAGTGGAGATAGTCAAAGAAAAATGAACCGATTTGCAGACGATGTTGTGATTTCTTTTACAGGAGAAAACAAGTTTAAACTCATAATTAAGTTATTATTTCTGATTTAACTTGTTTTAAGATATTTTCCAATTAGTTTGCACTTAATTATTCATCAATAGAAATCACATGATGTCACAATTTCCAGATTTTTAACTTCTAATTTTGAAACCATGAGTCGCTTCATGTTTGTTATGCTGATCGGACCTGAAGGATTCAAACTGAGTCAAATTTTGATATTATTTGTCGTTATAGTTGATCTAGTTTTATATTTTCAGCTTTATTCAATTGATTTTCTTTGATTTCTCTTCATTTTCTTTGCATAATGTTCAATTATTAGTTCATTTTCTATCCTATAGTGGAGATAATCAAAGAAAAATAAACCGATTTGCAGACGATGTTGTGATTTCTGTTACAGGAGAAAACAACTTTAAATCATGATTAAGTTAATATTTCTATTACTTAGCTTGATTGAAGAGAATTTCCAATTAGTTTTGACTCAATTATTCATCCTGACAAACACTAAATACCACATAATGTCACAATTTCCACATTTTTAACTTCTAATTGAGCTCCTCCAAGTTCGTTATGCTGATCGGACCCTGTACAATCCCAGAATGTGACAAATGTGAGTCAAAATTATATTATTTGTGGTAATAGTTGATCTAGTTTTATATATTCAGCTTATTTCAATTGTTTTTCTTTGATTTCTCTTCATTTTCTTTGCATAATGTTCAATTATTAGTTCATTTTCTATCCTATAGTGGAGATAGTCAAAGAAAAATGAACCGATTTGCAGACGATGTTGTGATTTCTTTTACAGGAGAAAACAAGTTTAAACTCATAATTAAGTTATTATTTCTGATTTAACTTGTTTTAAGATATTTTCCAATTAGTTTGCACTTAATTATTCATCAATAGAAATCACATGATGTCACAATTTCCAGATTTTTAACTTCTAATTTTGAAACCATGAGTCGCTTCATGTTTGTTATGCTGATCGGACCTGAAGGATTCAAACTGAGTCAAATTTTGATATTATTTGTCGTTATAGTTGATCTAGTTTTATATTTTCAGCTTTATTCAATTGATTTTCTTTGATTTCTCTTCATTTTCTTTGCATAATGTTCAATTATTAGTTCATTTTCCATCCTATAGTGGAGATAATCAAAGAAAAATAAACCAATTTGCAGACGATGTTGTGATTTCTGTTATAGGAGAAAACAACTTTAAATTGTAATTAAGTTATTATTTGTTATTACTTAGCTTGATTGAAGAGAATTTCCAATTAGTTTGCACTTAATTATTCATCCTGACAAACAATAGAAACCACATGATGTCACAATTTCCAGATTTTTAACTTCTAATGTAACTCCTCCCAGTTTGAAACCATGATTCATCCCGAGAGACTCCGCTCTCTGTTTGCAGCCCAAACACAGGGAGAGTTCCCACCAGAGGAGAGCGCCCCCTGCTGCCTCCATCTCTAACAACACCCAGCCTGAGGTCACCTCCCATTACAACCCTGGTAGGTCAGAATGGGTTCATACTAGTCGAGGATGTTCTGGGTCGCTGCTGCTTCTCTACTTTTGGCAATGTTTTTGGCTATTAAACACTTTCAAAACAATGTCAAAAAAAAAGATCTAGAATAATAATGCACAGTGAAACTCTGCTATGAGTCCTGACAACAGACAACTGACTCCAGATGGGTTTTTGCTTTGTGGGGTTTTTTCTGGGGCGGGGGGGGGGGGGGGGGGGCAGACGCTCTCCTCTGAAGGAAACCAGCTGACGGTGAAGTTTGTTGGACAGTATCGATGATCAGAAACCTGACAGACGATCAGACAGACACACGACATCCTGTTGCTTCATGGGTAATATGCATAGACTGTATAGAAGAAATGGACGTAACATCTGTGACGTCACCCATTGGTTTGTGGACTGCTGCCAATAGTACTACTTATATGGGCATGAGGCGGGGCCATGGGCAGAGCAGGGAGGTTGCTATGGTTACGAGGGCTGGATCTCGAGGACATTGTTCAATCAACCTGTCAATCAGGACGTGGCCACGCCCTAATGCATACCCTGCTTTATCGTCACATATAAAATCAGGGAGGCTAAAATGTCCCAAATGAACATCATACTGCATTGAAGAAGGCTTTAAACTAGCGATTGAGACCATAAACACATTTTGAAAACGTTTACTGAGGTTAGAAATCAAGTGAGAAGTTGGTGAATTCTCCATTGACTTGTATAGAGACGGTCGCCCCCTGGTGGCCTTTTGATAGAATGCAGCTCTAAGTTACTTCCTGGTTGGCCTCATTTCTCCCCGCCTGGTAATATGGGTGTAATTGTTTAACTTGAACTCTTCCTCAGGTCATTAAAAGCATCGTGTCGTCCGTCTGATCGCCTTAAAAAAAAAACTCTCAACCTGAAGCTTGGACTCTTTGCATAGTAATACTCCTTCCTCCCGTCTCCTGCCGGTGACATCACTGCTGCTCGGCGCTGGAGACAGACTGATGAGCTCAACCCTCCAATCATCACGTGATTAAACAGCATCGCTCATTTATACACAATGACTGTATAAACACACTCGTGGACTTTATTATAAAAGATTTGAATATAAAAGTATTTGGTGTATTGGTTGTTATCTGTGTAGGAGATGTATTTCCTCTACTACAGCGTAACGATAACTTCACATTTTGATTTGACAGCTTCCTCAAAATCCTCAAAATATTATAAATTTCTGTCCTGAAATATTATTATGGCTTTTCTCTCGAAGTCTAAATTTAAATTTATATTGAAACTCTTTTATCAGTCTGTCTCCAGCATTCAAACCCCTTTAAAAAAAACAGCTTAATAATCACATTCATTATTAAAATACATCTCTGGACAGTTTTTCAGCAGTGAGTCACGATTCGCAGCAGCTTCACAGTCTCAGACCAACGATACTGTCTCAACAAAAGGTTTTTTTTGGCAGAAGAGCACAACAGACGAAATGACACAAAACAACATTTTGGTAAATGTACATTTCTTTTTTTTTTTTTTTTTTTTTTTTCAAGTTGTTGTCAAGTTTTTTTCTTAAACGTATAATTTTGTTCTTGTGTCTTAAATGGCTGCAGATTTGTACTTTTTTTCACCTTCTGACCCTCCCAGGCTCAAAGTCCAGAGACGACGAGACGTTAAAATGTTTTAAAAAATATTAAAATGATACAACATGTTGATTTAAAAATAATAAAAGAGTCTACAATTGAAATGTCAGTTTGATCAGAGTTACAGTTTCTATGAAATACTGCCTCAGGTTAGTTTTATTAGTGTAATAATACTTCTTAGTGGCACCTTTTCATCTCTAATCTTTACTAGTTTTATTAATCAGTATAAGTAATAATCTCTGTATGTCATCAGTGTCGCTTCACACTCGATTTAATATCCAATATTTCATCAAATATATGTTTAATTTTATTTTGAAAGGGTGTGTGAACCAGCTTTTAATCATCTCCACTGAGCTGATTGGCTAATTGGTTAACGAGCCGAGTTACAGCTCATTTAACCCTCCTGTTGTCCTCGAGTCAAGGAAGGAAGGAAGGGAAGGAGGGAGGAAGAAGGAAGGAAGGAAGAGAGGGAGGAAGGAAGGAAAGGAGGGAAGGAAGGAAAGAAGGAAGGAGGGAGGAAAGAAGGACAGAGGAAAGAAAGAGAGAACCAGGGAGGGAGGAAAGAAGGAAGGAAGGAGTGAGGGAGGAAGGAAGGAAGGAAGGAAGGAAGGAAGGGAGGAAAGAAGGACAGAAGGAAAGGAGGAAGGAAAGGAAGGAAGGAAGGGAAGAAAGAAGGAACAGTCAAAACAGACGGGGTCCCGGGAGGAACCGGGAGGACGACAGGAAGTTTAAATTGATTTTCCATCTATTATCTATTATCTATATTCTCCAGTTCCTGTCTGTTGGTTGCTGTCTGGAGGCTTGCACTGCCTTCTGGGTAATGTAGTCATACAGTTAATAGATGTAGTGCTGTATGTTGTAGGTGTCTGTACTCCAGCAGCTGATCTACTCAATACAGCTCAGACAGTACAGTACAGCCTCTCAGACACAAACCCTAACCCTCCGCCAAAATAAAAGTATGTGAAAGTAGATTTAATTTAATGACTTCGGGGGAAATAATAATAATAATAATAATAATACTTATAATGATAATAAAGTGTGAATGTGAGCCGTGGGGAGTCTCAGAGAAAAAACACTGATATTCATTAAAACACACAGAGAGAAAAATAAAAGCTAAAATCAGGCTAAAAAAAAAAAAATCATCTAAAACTAAAACTCATAAAACACTTTAGCACTTTGAAAATTAGAAATCAAAAAAATAGTAAAAGAAGAAGAAAAAGAAGAAGAAAAAAAAATTAAAAGAGATTCCCTTTCGTAGTGTGTTCAGAGCCACACGAAGCCTCAACAGCCTTAACATCACTGCATCGCAGCAAACCCGCCAAAATAAAAGCCCTGCCCCTCGCTGCTTGTTCACGTGAGCCGGTCAAACAGCTGCCTGAAGGCCTCGCAACACCAACGCATGTTAACAGCTTTTATATTTATATTTATTTCAGATTTAAAGCCACTAAAAGGTGATTCTTTATTTAACAGGAAGTCAGTTTTTCCTTTTTTTTTACATTTTTAATCCGCAATTTTTCATCTTGAGCTGCTTTAATTTGAAGTTCATGACATTTTCATTGGTGTTGGAGTCTTCAAAGCTGCAGCGTCAGACGGGACAAAGAGGGAATTTAATTTTCTCCCCCCCTCGCCCGCCGACAACGAAGGAGCGTTGACGCCGCCGCTCAAATGTTTGCATAAGAAGCTGAAACAGGAAGTAGTTTGTTTTTTTCTTTTCTTTCTTTCGTAATGAGGAAGTGAGGTAGCCTGAAGCTTGAGTCGGTCGCAGCCGGCGTCACATCGCTCCTGTTCAACCGGCTCCAACGTGAACAATCAGCCATCATCATCATCATCATCATCATCATCATCATCATCATCTTCACAATCACATACTGCATTAAAATATAGATAACACCCAAAGATATTCAATATATATATTTTATACTGTATGTATAAGCAAAATAAAAGCCTCCACAAAATAAACCTCTGAATTATTTTACAATATGTAAAACAAAACACGATTTTTTTCTAACACCTTTACTTTGAAAGTGCTAGCAACATTAGTTTTTTTTTACAACAATGTGCAAATGTATGTTTTATTTTTTTTTTTAGTATATTTTACATTCTAATCAAGAAGATGTTTGCCCCCTCTTCCCCCCTTCTCCCCCCTCCCCCTCCCCTCCAACCCTCCCCCTCTTATGATAGGTGGATGGTGAGTGGTTGCTAGGAGACAGAGTTGTAGACACGCCCCCCCTGCAGACTACTGATTGATTGGTGGGATGGTTTTTTTTGGGGGGTTTGGCTCGTTTTTTACCGCACGGACTCTAAAAAGTTTAAGACAAACGAACGTAAGGCAACGCTTGGCATCACGCTGAGTCCTCCAGCTTCTCCGGCAGACTGCAGGTAACACTCCTGGGGGGGCGGGGGTGGTGGGGGGGGGGTGAAGAGGAGGGGGCGGGGGTTAGTGGATCTAAATCAGAACCAACAACAGCCTTGTTTCAATCTCCTGCAGCTTTTAACGACTTCCTGCCTCGAGGTTTTTTTACTCTGTGAAGCACCGAAAAACTTGAGACACCGCCAAAATAAGAGCGTATAAACCTCCAGGAGTCCTATCGACTCCCTACTCTTCTCTTTTCATGTGCTTGTGATTGAGCTCTTTCTTTAAATTTCTTTATAAAGCACTTTAAATTTGAATCTTTGTATTTGCAAATCATTATTTGAGTCTATTTTTCTTTACTTTCTTTTATTTTGAAATAATTGGCTTTTCTTGTTTTTTCAATTGTCCAATTTTCACTATTTCTGATTAGTTTTTTTTTTACATTTTATTATATTTCTATGCTTCCAATTCTTCCTGTTTTGATATAAAGCACATTGTATGACATGCTCTCTATAAATGGAGCCTCATGTTATAACATCTCGTAGCTGTGTTAGTGATTCTCAGACAGGCTGGATTATATTTATGGAGCTGAATAATAAACTATATTTGGCTACTTAAATCTGACACTAAAGGAAACTTTTATGGCAATATTCAGTAAAAAAAAAAGAAAAAAACACCTTTTATAAACGTAACAAGGCTTATTAATCGATCTGGAAACCAACCACAGTGTTATCGTCCAATTACAGTTCAGTATCTAACAAAAAAAAAGAAAAAAGAAGAAGAAGAAGAAATCTGGCACAAATGTTGAAATGGCAACTTTTCAGGTCAGATTTGGTGGAGCCACTGAGGAGGAAGAGGAGGAGGAGGAAGGTGTGATGATTTTGGCGGGAGGAGCACAGCGTTAACGAGACTGAAGAGACAAAGAAGAAGAAGAAGAAGAAGAAGAAGAAGAAGAAGAAGAAGAAGAAGAAGAAGAAGAAGAAGAAGAAGAAGAAGAAGGGTTGAGATTGGCAGCCGTGGAGGTCTGGGATTGGGACCCTGCTGGTCTGAGGTCAGCAGGGTTCGTATCGCTCCGTTTGGCACTTCAGTCGACGCGGGGACGAAGAACAAAAGCCCGACCTTTGACCTGATTCTCACACAGGACCATGACCTCACTTCCTCTTCCTCTTCCTCCTCCTCCTCTTCCTCCTCTCTTCTCTAGGACAGGAGGAGGAGGTCAGATAGAGAGCATTAAGGGGTTAAAGAAGGAGCTCCAGTGTGATTTCAGTCTAAATATCCAAACCTCACTCAGCTGATTAAAGAGTCTCTGTTTATGATGGAGGTAACCATGGCGATAAATCAAGTGGGATGTGACTGACAGGATGTAACCATGGCGATAAATCAGGTAGGATGTGACTGACAGGATGTAACCATGGCGATAAATCAGGTAGGATGTGACTGACAGGATGTAACCATGGCGATAAATCAGGTAGGATGTGACTGACAGGATGTAACCATGGCGATCGTCAGGTGTAACCATGGCAATCGTCAGGTAGGATGCAACTGACAGGATGTAACCATGGCGATAAATCAGGTGGGATTTATCTAACTTCCACATCAATGTCAGCTGATTTATATTGTTTGATGTGCTGTTGTTTAAAAATGAAAATGCATTATTATTTTTATTTTTATTATTATTAATATCATGATTATTAAGGATAACTCACTTTTAGATTAAAACAAATGAACCTGTTAAGGATCTTTGAGGCTAAAAAACAGACTAATATTCAACAGAATTACTTAAAATGCAACATTAAAATATCAGTTTATTATCACATAAGATTAATAAAATAAAGAAGCTATACTGAGAGAATGTTTACTGGCTGGTTTTACCTGATAAATGATGATTTTTAATAGTAAATTGAGTAATAAACTGATCATTTTTTATCAGTTTATCAGTTTTATTGTTTATAAATGAACTTTAGCTGCTTTAATAAAGTTGTTTCTGTTGCTTTGTTGTTTCCAGAGTTTTCATTCATCCCTTTGTTTTATTAATAAAATGAGGTTTAGATAAATGAGAGTTGACTGAATTCACAGTGGAGCCGTCCTTTAGTGAGTCGAGCCTCGGTGGGTCCAACAGGTCAGAGGTCAAAGGTCAAACAGGAAGCTCACGCTGCTCAGGACTGAGTGGATGGATCAGCTGGTGATTCACAGTATTCTTATTATTTATTATATTTAAATATATTTATTATAGCAGGACTGGAAGGAAAGAGAGTCGCGGCGATATGACGACACCGACTTTACGTCCTGCTCAGGTTTTTTTTTTTTTTTTTAGGATCGAGATGAAAAGAGAAGCTTCGACAATCAAAGTGTCTCATAAAGTGCTGACGAACAGGCGTTAAAGACGTAAGACTCAAGCTCGTTTAAAAAAAAAAACTAAAAAACAACCCAGAACAGTCTCTGATGATGCGTTCAGGGACTCTCTGAGCTCAGGGGTTTGGCTTCCTGGCAGCGTGATGCGTTCAAGGACCTCTTGGTAGCTCAGGAGAGATCGAAACCAGCTTTTTCACTTCAGTCCTGCTTCCAGATTGTTTTGTTTTTTTGTAGTAAAAGCCACAAAAATAGGAAGAGGAGGTTGTTTTCAGAGCTTCTTATAAAATCTGCTGAAGTGTTGAAGCTTGAGACTGAAGATCAGAGCGTTTCCTCGATCGCTCCCGACGAGTCCCGACGAGTCCCGACGAGTCCCGACAGTCGCAAAAATAACCTCTGGTGAGTTTTCTGGGGTTTCAGTCAGTCCGTCTGTCTAGAACTCTGTCTTTAATAAAACATCCAGTACACCTACACAGCTCCATAAAGTGTCTCAAATTTAGAAAAGGTTCAATTTCAAATCAGATGTTGCAGGAAAAAGGAAATAAAATCAGTTTAATCAGCGTTTTACTTTTTTTAAATAGCTGCTGTGGATGTTTCATGTTAGTATGATGAGTGTGTGTGTGTGTGTGTGTGTGTGTGTGTGTGTGTGTGTGTGTGTGTGTGTGTGTGTGTGTTAAAAGGTTATATCCACCCGCCGACCCCCCCCCCCCCCCCCCCCACAAGAGACAAAATTGCATTGATTACTCCCACATCCAACGTTTAGATGAAGGGAGATGTTCAGCAGCTTTTATTTTGAAATGGAACACAGTGAGACTTCCTCTTCAGCCCCTCCAGGTTTTTTTTGTGTGTTTTTTTTTTTTTGGGGGGGGGGGGGTAAAGGAGGGGGGGTATTTTTGCATTAAATTTGGGATTACCCACTGCATTTCCTGCAATTAATGATTTTCAAAATAAAGTCAATATGTACATTTTTCCTTTAAAATCGAAGCCCTTCAGCCAGTGAGCTGCTGGTTTTAATCACAATAGTTTGTCTTATTCTGAAGGAAGGTAGGTGCATTTCCTGTTTCCTGTTGTTGTTTCCTGTTGATGATGTCATAATTTAAAAACCCCGCCCCTTCCTGTTCCTGGAGGAGCTCCTTCGTTCCCTTTATTCCATCCTGTACAGGTTGAGTAGAGATCCTCGTCAGCTTTTGGTCTGCATGGTGGAGGATGAAAATCAAAAATCAAAAATCAACCGATCCGGTAAAAAAAAAAATTAAAAATTAAAAATTAAAAATTAAAAATTAAAAAAGAGCGACGGATGGATCCTTTCTGAGGCGTGCGGTGCTGAGCGGAGGTACGTCTGAAGGTTGTGTGCAGTGAGGTGGAGATGAGGTGGAGGTGGAGGGCCGTCTTGTTGTAGGTGGGGGGGGGGTGGATGGGTGGATGGGTGGGGGGGGGGGGGAGGTCACATGACGCTCACATGACGCTCTCGAAGATGATGACCTTGTTGTCGTCGGTGCCGGGGGACAGAGACGTCAGAGACTTGATGTCGGGGGCCATGTAGTCGAGGTGATGAGCCCCCCACACGGGAGTCGTCAGGTGAGCCCAGCGCTGCAGACACAGAGACAGGAAGCAAGGGTCAGTGAGACAGGAAGCAAGGGTCAGTGAGACAGGAAGCATGCAGACAGGAAGTTATTATAGGTTTATGTTTCCTCTAGTTTTTATTTTTATTTCAGTTTAGTTTTAGTTTGGTTTTATTTTGAAGGAATTAACTAGTTTTAGTGAGTTCAACAAATGATTAAGTGGTTTTTATTTTGAAGGAATTGACTAGTTTTAGTTTTGTTTTATTTTGAAGGAATTGACTAGTTTAAATTTAGTTTTATTTTGAAGGAATTGACTAGTTTTAGTGAGTTCAACAAATGATTAAGTGGTTTTTATTTTGAAGGAATTGACTAGTTTTAGTTTTGTTTTATTTTGAAGGAATTGACTAGTTTAAATTTAGTTTTATTTTGAAGGAATTGACTAGTTTTAGTGAGCTTAACAAGTGATGAAGTAGTTTTAGTTTAGTTTTATTTTGAAGGAATTGACTAGTTTTAGTGTAGTTTTATTTTGAAGGAATTGACTAGTTTTACTTTGGTTTTATTTTGAAAGCATTGACTAGTTTTAGTGAGTTTAACAAGTGATGAAGTAGTTTTAGTTTAGTTTTATTTTGAAGGAATTGACTCGTTTTATTTTGGTTTTATTTTGAAGGAATTGTCTAGTTTTATTTTGGTTTTATTTTGAAGGAATTGACTAGTTTTAGTGAGTTAGGTACTATGAGGTAATCTGAGGTACTATGAGGTAATATGAGGTACTATGAGGTACTATGAGGTAATCTGAGGTACTGTGAGGTACTATGAGGTACTATGAGGTAATCTGAGGTACTATGAGGTAATCTGAGGTACTATGAGGTACTATGAGGTAATATGAGGTACTATGAGGTACTATGAGGTACTATGAGGTACTATGAGGTAATATGAGGTAATCTGAGGTACTATGAGGTACTATGAGGTAATATGAGGTACTATGAGGTACTATGAGGTAATCTGAGGTACTATGAGGTACTATGAGGTAATATATGAGGTAATATGAGGTACTATAAGGTACTATGAGGTAAAATCTGAGGTACTATGAGGTAATATATGAGGTAATATGAGGTACTATGAGGTAATCTGAGGTACTATGAGGTAAAATCTGAGGTACTATGAGGTAATATATGAGGTACTATAAGGTACTATGAGGTAATCTGAGGTACTATGATGTACTATGAGGTAATATGAGGTAATCTGAGGTACTATGAGGTACTATGAGGTAATATATGAGGTAATATGAGGTACTATAAGGTACTATGAGGTAAAATCTGAGGTACTATGAGGTAATATATGAGGTAATATGAGGTACTATGAGGTAATCTGAGGTACTATGAGGTAAAATCTGAGGTACTATGAGGTAATATATGAGGTAATATGAGGTACTATAAGGTACTATGAGGTAATCTGAGGTACTATGAGGTACTATGAAGTAATATGAGGTAATCTGAGGTACTATGAGGTACTATGAGGTAATATGAGGTAATATGAGGTACTATGAGGTAATCTGAGGTACTATGAGGTAATATGAGGTACTATGAGGTACTATGAGGTAATATGAGGTACTATGAGGTAATCTGAGGTACTATGAGGTAATATGAGGTACTATGAGGTAATCTGAGGTACTATGAGGTAATCTGAGGTACTATGAGGTAATCTGAGGTACTATGAGGTAATCTGAGGTACTATGAGGTAATCTGAGGTAATCTGAGGTACTATGAGGTAATATGAGGTACTATGATGTAATCTGAGGTACTATGAGGTACTATGAGGTAATCTGAGGTACTATGAGGTACTATGAGGTACTATGAGGTACTATGAGGTAATCTGAGGTACTATGAGGTAATCTGAGGTAATCTGAGGTACTATGAGGTAATCTGAGGTACTATGAGGTAATCTGAGGTACTATGAGGTACTGTGAGGTAATAATCTGCGTGTGCTGACCTCTTTGAAGGTTCCCTTGGCTCTGAAGAGTTTGTAGAGGACGCTGACGGGGATGCAGAGCATGGAGGACAGAGCCATGCACCAGCCAATCACCTCGCCCCACCACGGGTACACGTATGAGTTGTTGTAGGTCAGCGGCTTATAGTTCGCCAGGTGGAACAGGAAGATGCCCTGCAGAGAGGAGGAAGAGGAAGAGGAAGAGGAAGAGGAAGAGGAAGAGGAAGAGGAAGAAGAGGAGGAAGAGGAGAGTTTAGTTTGCACAAGTTAAAATTTACACTAAATAATAAAACATGTTGTATTCATCATATTATATAAAATGTTCTTCCTCATAAGATTAATTAAAGGAGGAAGGAAGGAAGGAAGGAAGGAAGGAAATAAGTAGGAGAAGGAAGAAAGGAAGGAAGGAAGGAAGGAAAGAAAGAAGGGAAAGAAGTAGCAGAGTGAAGGAAAGAAGGAAGGAAGGAAGGGAGCAAGGAAAGAGAAAGAAAGGAAGACAGGAAGGAAGGAAGGGAGGAAGGGAGGGAAAGGGAAAGAAGACAGGAAGGAAGGAAGTAAGTAGGAGAAGGAAGGAAAGAAGGAAGGAAGGAAAGAAGGAAAGAAGGAAGGAAGGAACGAAGGAAAAGAAGTAGGAGAAGAAAGGAAAGAAGGAAAGAAGGAAGAAAAGAAGGAAGGAAGGGGGGAAACAAGAAAGGAAGGAAGGAAGGAAGGAAAGACGGAAGGAAGGAAGGAAAAGAAGTAGGAGAAGGAAGGAAGGAAAAGAAGTAGGAGAAGGAAGGAAAGAAGGAAGGAAAAGAAGTAGGAGAAGGAAGGAAGGAAGGAAAAGAAGTGGCAGAGTGAAGGAAGGAAAGAAGGAAGGAAGGAGTGTATGAATGTGTATCTGTTAATGAAACATGATTCTAATGATTATAAAGTCTCTGTTATAAACATGTTTCACCATGGAAGGAAGGAAGGAAGGGAGGGAGGAAGGAAGGAAGGAAGGAAGGAAGGAAGGAAGGGAAGAAGGGAGGAAGGAAGGGAGGGAGGGAGGGAGGGAGGGAGGGATGGAGGAAGGGAGGGAGGAAGGAAGGAAGGAAGGAAGGAAGGGAAGAAGGGAGGAAGGAAGTGAGGGAGGGAGGGAGGGAGGGAGGAAGGAAGGAAGGGAGGGAGGGAGGGAGGGAGGAAGGAAGGGAGGGAGGGAGGAAGGGGGGGAGGAAGGAAGGAAGGGAGGGAGGAAGGAAGGGAGGAAGGGAGGGAGGGAGGGAGGAAGGAAGGGAGGGAGGGAGGGACGGAGGGAGGAAGGAAGGAAGGGAGGGAGGGAGGGAGGGAGGAAGGAAGGAAGGAAGGAAGGAAGGGAGTGAGGGAGGGAGGGAGGGAGGAAGGACCCACCATAATCATCTCTGTTATAAACATGTTTCACTATGCTGACAAACAGAGGAGGAAGGAAGAAAGGAAGGAAGGAAGGAAGGAAGGGAGGGAGGAAGGAAGGAAGGAAGGAAGGGAGGGAGGGAGGGAGGAAGGAAGAAAGGGAACATGTTTCACCATGCTGACACACAGAGCAGCTGTGGTGAGTTGGAGGTTATGGGACGTAATGTGGAGATGATTAAATGATTCTCTGTGTGTGTGAAGTGGGAACGAGGAATGTTTCTACTTCCTGCTTCAAGAATCACATTTGGGAATAAGATTTAATGTTTGAAGCACATGAAGAAGAAGAATGTGAGTGAACGGAGCCGGAGCCGCAGAAACGGAGCCAGGACCCGCCCAACGCTATTATCTGTTACAGATGTAGAAAGGAAGGAAGGAAGGGAGGAAGGGAGGGAGGAAGGCAGGAAGGAAGGGAGGGAGGGAGGGAGGGAGAAAGGAAAGAAGGAAGGGAGAGAGGGACAGAGGGAGGGAGGGAGGAAGGAAAAAAGGAAGAAAGGGAGGGAAGGAGGGAGGGAGGGAGAGAGGGAGAGAGGAAGGAAGGCAGGGAGGTAGGGAGGGAGGAAGGACCCACCCAATGCTATTATCTGTTACAGATGCAGGAGGAAGGAAGGAAGGAAGGAAGGAAGGGAGGGAGGGAGGGAATGAAAGATGGAAGGGAGCAAGGAGAGATGCAAGTAAAAGAAGGAAGGAAGGAAGGAAGGAAAGATGGAAGGAAGGGAGCAAGGACAGATGCAAGTGAAAGAAGACAGGAAGGAAGGAAGGAAGAAAGGAAGGAAGGGAGCAAGGACAGACGCAAGTAAAAGAATACAGGAAGGAAGGAAGGAAGGAAGGAAGGAAGGAAGGAAGGAAGGAAGGAAGGAATGTGTGCATGGATCAGAGTATTAAACATACAGAAATGATGATGTTGCATTTTTCCTGTGACCTTCTATTTTATTACATGCTATACATTATACTGTGTGTGTGTGTGTGTGCGTGGGCGTGTGTGTGTGTGTGTGTGTGTGTGTGTGTGTGTGTGTGTGTGTGGGCTCTCACTATGCAGACACACGGAGTAATAAAGGACCAGCACCACTTCATCCAGGGAAAAGGCCGGTAGCCAATCATACGAGCTACATCGTCCATGAAGCGGTCAGCACCTGCAGAGAGTTATGACATCATCAATCAAACAGGAAGTGACACGCGGCCATGAAGACTGCACTGCAGCAATCTATAGCATGATGATGTAATGTCCTGTAGAGCACCCTCTGGCTGAATGTTACGTAATACTTTATTACATCCATGGGTTAAAGGGTTAGAGTAGGATGGGAGGGTTAGGAAAGGAAGGAAGGAAGGAAGGAAGGAAGGAAGGAAGGATGGAAGGAAAGAAGGAAGGAAAAGAAGTAGCAGAGTGAAGGAAAATAAGTAGGAGAAGGAAGGAAAAGAAGTAGGAGAAGGAAGGAAGGAAGCAAAGATGGAAGGAAGGAAGGAAAAGAAGACAGGATGGAAGGAAGGAAGGACGTAGGGAGGGAAGGACGGAAGGAAGGACGGATGGATGGACGGAAGGAAGGAGGGAGGGAGGGAGGGAGGGAGAGAGGGAGGGAGGGAGGGAGAGAAGGAAGGACAAAGGAAGGAAGGAAAGAAGGAAGGAAGGGAAGGAAAATAAGGAAGGAAGGATGGACGGAAGGAAGGAAGGAGGGAGTGAGGGAAGGAGGGAAGGAAGGAAGGACAAAGGAAGGACAAAGGAAGGAAGGAAGGAAGGAAAAGAAGTAGGAGAAGGGAGGAAGGAAGGACAAAGGAAGGAAGGAAGGAAGGACAAAGGAAGGAAGGAAGGAAAAGAAGTAGGAGAAGGAAGGAAGGAAAGAAGGAAGGAAAAGAAGTAGCAGAGTGAAGGAAAATAAGTAGGAGAAGGAAGGAAAAGAAGTAGGAGAAGGAAGGAAGGAAGCAAAGATGGAAGGAAGGAAGGAAAAGAAGACAGGATGGAAGGAAGGTGAAGGAACGTAGGGAGGGAAGGACGGAAGGAAGGACGGATGGACGGAAGGAAGGAGGGAGGGAGGGAGGGAGGGAGGGAGAGAAGGAAGGACAAAGGAAGGAAGAAAGGAAGGGAAGATGGAAGGAAG